>NC_139590.1:11156950-11274450 GCF_946808225.1 Silurus aristotelis | reverse complement strand
GAACCTTATCATTTTTATTATGTGCTGATATGTAAAACTCTATAACTCAAATAGTGTACTTTCTTTTTCCTATGACTGTATATTCATAATTGTGTGATATAAATTTTATTTAATTTAAAATAGTTTCTTTTACAATAGTCAAATACAAAAGACAAGCATGTTGTAATTAGACATATGTCTAATACAATCATATCTATTCATGTAACCCTATACTAATACATCAAAAATACTGTCTATTGAGTTTTTTAACTAGTCAACCAAAAGAAGTCCCTTTATTAACATACCTTAATTAACGTATTGTTTACACCTGATATAAAATAGGCAACTACTAAAGTAGTTTAGGCAACTACTTTATGTCTCAAACAATGTGTTGGGTTAAAGTCAGCACAATGTTCCTTTAGAATATTTATTAGACATTAGGACAGTGTTCACATTCACATGTTCAAACTGCACATATTCAACAGAGATTTGAGAATTACATTACCAGGAAGACTACAGGAACTGAAAAACTGCTCTTTAGGGCATACACAGTGGGCACAGGGGCACTGAAACAGGGGATGGAAAACTGGGATGGAAAAAAGATGTTTTACTGTTCAGATTTGGTAAGGCTGTTTGCTAAAGCCTCAGAAGTTTTTTGGCTGACAGATTGCAACCTAATGTACCCTTCTTTTGTTATAGCTGATCCACCTCAAGGTTGCATTCTAAAACACTTTTCCGCTCATCATTGTTGTAAAGAATGGTAATTTGAGCTACTGAAGATATGCTATCAGCTTAAACCAGTTTGATCATTTTCCACTAACTTTATGACAATAGCACTGTCAAAACATATCTTTCAATCTTTCAAAACAGTTCACATGTTTGTCTATATGTGTGTGTGTGTGTGTGTGTGTGTGTGTGTGTGTGTGTGTGTGTGTGTGTGTGTGTGTGTGTGTGTGTGTGTGTGCACATGCATATGCTATATTGTTAGTTTAAAGATGCTATGAGTGTATTTGTTTAACAGTTTACATTTTGGTAAAACTTCATTTTATTATTATTATTATTATTATTATTATTATTATTATTATTATTATTATTATTATTATTAGTTTTATTTCTAAATATGAATTTGGTTTTGTTTCTTTGTTCAGTGTACACTTTGATGAGAAACAATGATATTTAATAATGTGTAATGAGCTAGTGTAATATCAAACAAGGGCATATGTAAAAGTCATTGTTCTCTCCTTATACTCTCTAGTTTTTAAATGGCAGTTAAGGCATTAGATAAACATTTTGCTGGTAAACTTACTTTAAAAAAAAATTCACCTTTTTGTGAAGGATTACTGGTGCTGAGTTTCATTCTCGACTATGAAATATAAAGTGCAATAGTTTAACACAACAAAATTATTGTTTATATAATTTATTAGTCTTTTGTTATTAAATGAACAGTATAAAATTGTCTTTTAGATTTTTTAAAGGCATTTTAAATATAAGTATCCTGCAAAATTCTAGGATTATTTCTAACTGTCTCCTTAAGTGTGATTTTAAGTATTAGGTGTGTATATTAATAATGAGTTCTTCTTTAAACATGTAGCATATAATAAACATTTTTCTCATTAACAAATAAGAAAGTACTTAAGTTTTGGAGTATTTATGTTTGGCACATGCTTGTAAGTATACAGATTTAGAAATGAAGTAGAAAAATCTTGAATTTAAAATCTTGCTTGGAATTGAATTTATTAGGATGAATTCAGATGATTTTCTTTCTTTATTCTACATACCCAGAGTCTCCATAGTCATTTATTTTCTCATAAAAGTATAAAGAAGTTAATTATTATAACAAAAAGCATGTTTGCTTGATAAATTTTTAAGATAAGATGTTTTTTTAACTAAGCCGAGCAGGTGTGCCAGTACTCTATCATGTTAGCAGATATTGAGCAATGCTGTTAAACATAACCCATGGATTCGGGAAAGGATTCAAGGAAGTTTTTGCAATTAATTCCTGTCAGGTCATAAACGTTGTTGAGGAAATGTCGGTGAATACTTCGCCACTTCACCCTTGTTTTTTGGACAATATACAAAAACACCTTTGTTTGAGATCACTCCTTGCATGCAGCACGTAGGCAATGTCTGAATGCCTATAATCTATGGAGATTTAAATAGTAATGATATCTGATATGATGCCAGAAGAGGGCAATATATTATATATATATATATATATATATATATATATATATATATATATATATATATATATATATATATATATATATATATATATATATATATATATATATATATATATATAATAACCAGAATATTCTTAGAAAGTACTTCTTATGTAAAATGCAGAATAGATTTAAAAAAAATGGTTATTTTACTTAAGTTTAAGCTTAATGAAAGGAATGTACAGTGAGTAATTGGAGAATCAGTTAGTATTCGATAATAAAATTATTATTATTTATTTACTTTTTTCAAAACATTTTAAGAAATATGACAACAAATTTTAAGAAAGTTTTTACAACTTGTGGCTTCATCACATTTACAATAGTGTTATTATTTAATCATTTGGAGTTGTATGGCAGTGTAGGTGCAGAGTTTATCCAGGGTTAATCCAGGGTTCAATTGCTGTCTGTTTGATGATTTACAAATATAAAGGGAATTGTTTTTTTTTATTATTATTTCCACTACAATTCACCATTTCCATACTTCCCCTAGTTTTAATTTCTGAATTTAAACCAAATCTGACAGCAACAAGGAATTATGTCACTCTTTCATTAGACTGAATTAAACTTCAGTTTGTACAAAATTAGACTTTTCAAATTGTTTCCCAACCATTATTATGCTCATATTTACAGTGAGAAATCATTTCTTTGTCAAACTTTATGCATTAAAAAAAGCAAGACAACACAAACATTTTTACAGACTGTCAATCAAGTGAGACCAATTTTGAACAAGACCAATGCAAAAGACTGAAACCATTTTAAGTACAAATGCTAAATTTGATTTGTCAAAAAAAACCCTCAATCCTAAAGAACTTGTGGCAAACACCTCTTAAGTTTACCACCTCGAAATACTATTGCCCTACATATTAAAAAGGCACCTCAGTTCCAGGTAACTTTCAGTTCCAGGTAAAACTGGCAACTTTACATGATCTAAACTGACCCTCCCACATCCTCATGTAATCCTATATTCCTAAGCAGCCAGCCCTATAATTTAATTACATTAGTAATTAGTTTATTCTATTTCCTCATTACAGAAATGGTCATAATGACTCATAAGATCAGTTACATGCACTATCAACCTTTCTTCCTTTTGGTCAGTATATGTGTATAAACTTAAACCTCCTGCTTGATGCTTGGCATTGCTTTGTATACACACTCATTGGTCTTTTTATTGGTGCTGAGATACTGTTCTGTTCACCAAGGTTGTAAAGAGCACAGAGATTAATTATAATAGACTTCCTGTCATTTCATACTGACAATCTCATTATTTTTCTCTGATCTCTCTCATCAAGAAGCTGTTTTACCCTGCACACTCTACACACACAGAATGCTTTTTTGTTTTGTGTTACACCATTCTGTATAAACTATAAAGACTGTTGTGTTAAATTCCTAAGAGATCCTAGAGATTCCTAAGGTCGAGCAGGTTCTAAATGCCTCAAAGCAGCCCATCTGATATCAACATCCATGCCACGGTCAACTTCAGACTGTGAAACTGTTTCCTCATTCTGATGATTAATGTAAACATCAACTAAAGCTCTTGACCTGATTTTATGTGTTGTACTACTTCTACATGCTTTATGATTGCTTGATTTTTTTGTAGACATATATACTTCATTCATCTTCTCCCGCTTATCCGTAATTCGGGTCGCGGGGGCAGCAGTCTAAGCGGATTCCCCAGACACTTCTCCGTGTCCAGGATTCGGGCTGTCAAAGCCCCCGCCTTCGACTGCTGCTCAATCCTCTCAGCACCGGTCCCTTACGGTCCCTCCTGCAGGTGGTGAGCCCACAGGACGGCGGCCCCACGTCGCTCCGACATCACGGTCCTTGATTTATTTTTCTCGTAAGGGTCCCCTGGAGCATAGAGGGTTAAGGGCCTTGCTCAAGGGCCCAAGAGTGGCAGCTTGGCGATACCGGGGCTTGAACCCCCGACCTCCGGATCGGTAACCCAGCGCCTTAACCGCTGGAGCCACCACTCCCTCCATATATACTTCAAGATTTTATTTTTCCACAAACACAGTTATATACAGAATACAAAATGCAGTGAATGAAGCCTTCTACACATTAGGCACATACCATATTTGGTAATGATCAAAAATGTAATGTGCAAATCTGCACGTTTGAGTTAAATCATGAAGTTTCTCCTCCCATGTGCTCTCACTTTTTTCTGAAATCTCTTGTCAACAGCTGGCGTGTCTGCGGTAATGAGTACGTGCGAAAAAAGAAAACAAGGTGGTTAGAAGTCTATAATGGACTGGAATGGTGTGAGCTATGTGCCGTGCAAAAACCACAGAGATAAGAGATCATGCTAGCTGACGTTCAGTGATAAAATAACCCATCACAATTAATTATTGTCATGGCCATGAAGAAAGTGTGTGACAGTAATCAGTTACACAATTATACCATTCAAATATTAGTTTAATAATATTATAGAATATAATTCTGAATACTTACTGCATATTGTCACTAGAGATAACATACAGTATTGTTCAAAATAATAGCAGTACAATGTGACTAACCAGAATAATCCAGGTTTTTAGTAAATTTTTTAATTGCTACGTGGCAAACAAGATACTAGTAGGTGCAGTAGATTCTCAGAAAAAAAACAAGACCCAGCATTCATGATGTGCACGCTCGTAAGGCTGTGCAATTGGGCAATTAGTTGAAAGGGGTGTGTTCAAAAAAATAGCAGTGTGGCATTCAATCACTGAGGTCATCAATTTTGTGAAAAAACAGGTGTGAATCAGGTGGCCCCTATTTAAGGATGAAGCCAGCACTTGTTGAACATGCATTTGAAAGCCTGAGGAAAATGGGTCGTTCAAGACATTGTTCAGAAGAACAGCATACTTTGATTAAAAAGTTGATTGGAGAGGGGAAAACCTATAAAGAGGTGCAAAAAATTATAGGCTGTTCAGCTAAAATGATCTCCAATGCCTTAAAATGGAGAGCAAAATCAGAGAGACGTGGAAGAAAACGGAAGACAACCATCAAAATGGATCGAAGAATAACCAGAATGGCAAAGGCTCAGCCAGTGATCAGCTCCAGGATGATCAAAGACAATCTGGAGTTACCTGTAAGTACTGTGACAGTTAGAAGACGTCTGTGTGAAGCTAATCTATTTTCAAGAATCCCCAGCAAAGTCCCTCTTTTAAAAAAAAAAGCATGTGCAGAAGAGGTTACAATTTGCCAAAAAACACATCAACTGGCCTAAAGAGAAATGGAGGAACATTTTGTGGAATGATGAAAGTAAAATTGTCCTTTTTGGTCCAAGGGCCACAAACAGTTTTTGAGACGACCCCCAAACTCTGAATTCAAGCCACAGTACACAGTGAAGACAGTGAAGCATGGTGGTGCAAGCATCATGATATGGGCATGTTTCTCCTACTATGGTGTTGGGCCTATTTATCGCATACCAGGGATCATGGATCAGTTTGCATATGTCAAAATACTTGAAGAGGTCATGTTGCCTTATGCTAAAGAGGACATGCCTTGTGAAATGGTTGTTTCAACAAGACAATGACCCCAAACACACTAGTAAACAAGCAAAGTCTTGGTTCCAAACCAACAAAATTAATGTTATGGAGTGGCCAGCCCAATTCCCGGACCTTAATCCAATCGAGAACTTGTGGGGTGATATCAAAAATGCTGTTTCTGAAGCAAAACCAAGAAATGTAAATGAATTGTGGAATGTTGTTAAAGAATCATGGAGTGGAATAACAGCTGAGAGGTGCCACAAGTTAATTGACTCCATGCCACACAGATGTGAAGCAGTTTAAAAAAACTGTGGTCATACAACTAAATATTAGTTTAGTGATTCACAGGATTGCTAAATCCTAGAAACAAAAATGTTTGTACAAAATAGTTTTGAGTTTGTACAGTCAACGGCATACACTGCTTTTTTTTTAACACACCCCTTTCAACTAATTGCCCAATTGCACAGCCTTACGAGCGTGCATATCATGAATGCTGGGTCTTGTTTGTTTTCTGAGAATCTTCTGCACCAACTGGTAACTTGTTTGCCACATAGCAATAAAAAATATACTAAAAAACTGGATTATTCTGGTTCGTCACATTGTACTGCTATTATTTTGAACAATACTGTAACTGTGAAATTAACCATAACCAGCAGGTTCAGGGCCAGTTTTTTTCCATCCACTATCACACTACTAAACTCTACTCTACAACATTAAAACACTGTATAAACACTGTATAAACACTGTGTATGACATATGTACAGTTTTACATACAATGTACATATTACAGTTTGTATATTTATATACCCCTAATTCTCTACACATATTGTGCCTTACATACAGCTGCGCTAATATCTTATTTATATGTATGTGTATCTATATATACACCTTACATACTGCACATCCCTGTATACTATCTCTATATAAATCTTACATACTGTGCATCCTGCATAACATTTCACACCTATGTATACATACATTTATTGTACTTGATTATTTAGCTTTTTGCAAAATTTTACTCTATACCATAGTTTTATATCCTTCTACTTGTTGTACCTTTTCAACAGTGTCTGCATATTTTTTTTCTATCTATCTATCTATCTATCTATCTATCTATCTATCTATCTATCTATCTATCTATCTATCTATCTATCTATCTATCTATCTATCTATCTGTCTGTCTGTCTGTCTGTCTGTCTGTCTGTCTGTCTGTCTGTCTGTCTGTCTGTCTATCTATCTATCTATCTATCTATCTATCTATCTATCTATCTATCTCTCCACAAATATGTAGCAAAATCAGTTATTGGACCTCCTTTTTTATAACGTAGTATAGTTGGAAAGTTCTGCACTATAATTCGGTCTGTATATTGGAAGCTTGGATAGCATTTAAGTATCGTATAATGAATATCCCAAAACAGTAAACTCCAATTTCCTGAAATTTGTTCAATCGTTTAATACTGTTTTTAATGAAATGCCAAAAATCATTGCAATCTGTGCTGGTTGAAAAATGCTTATATGATATGCAGTACTAATCTGCCTAGTGAAGCTCAAGTCACTCAGTGTGTGTTGGCCAGCAAAGCCACTTTGAAATTCTCACTGGTGACATTATCAGGATTCATTATCAGTGTTTTTTTTGTGATTGTGTAACCTCACTTTCGTCACACAGTTGTGGGTTCGAGGTTATTGCATTCTCACGTCAAGATTCTCTCACGTTTTGTTGTTTTGAATTATCTGCTTGGATTGAAAGCAGTCCAAACATCATCTAAAAGTGTTCACAGCCTCCCTGAGGATGACCAGACGTTACAGATTATTCCACGCTTTGCAGAAAATCATATTTAAGCATACAATGAACATAAATATTTGGACACTTTTGATTTAGTTGTTTAATATATAGCCACAACATACATAAATAAGTGTTCATAAAGGAATTTATGCAAAATTGTTTGTTATAAGATGTTTATGGTAAAATAATTTTTTGTAGTAATGTGGCCAAATTCGCTAAGGTTTTTAGGGTTACTCTGATGGAATTTCTCTTTAATTCCAAACACTTCATAATTTGTCAGTGGGATTTAAATCAGAAGTATGGCTTGGCCATGCAAGACCGTTTTGTTATATCGACTGCACGTTAAATAGGTGTTGTTTTGTTGAAAACTTCACCAATTTAGTTTCATGGCATATTAGATAAAATTTTCTTCAAATATGCCATAATATTTGAAGAACCATTACTATAATATCACTCCATTCATGTTTTCTTTGATGATGTGTAATACCTTTTGATGATGTGTAATACCTTAAGGTCCATATCATAAAGCTCTCACCTCAGTAGTTCACTGTGGGTATGCTCTTCTTGGGATCATATGTGCAATCTCTTCTTTTAGATTCACCTCCCTTTTTTTTATTATTACTACCAGAGAAGTTTGCCTGATGTATAGAAACGGGGGGGTGTTTGCTGTGCAGTTTAATGCTTATTATTTTTGTGTGTAATTATTGCTGCCTTCTTGCATGACACACCTTCTCAAAATAGATGTGCTACCGTTAACCTTTCACCCAAATAGCACTTTGCACAGTTTTCCTCTGGCATTTGTATTTGCAATTCTTTTTTTAGCCTTATACTTTTAAAAATACTAAAATAGCTAAATACCGTTTACCCTAACAATTCTAATTCTTATTCTTATTCTTATTTATTCTTCTTCTTTATTATTATTTGTAAAGAAGCCATGCACAGGAAGTAGTATAAAAAAACAGAAATAAATGTCTTAATAATAATAATTCTGCTCACTGTATTTAATTATATCTGTAATTACGATGTATGCTTTTTTTTTTAAGTCTACATTCTTACAATGTTTGACTCCAATACACTTGTACTGTACGTAAGGTGTAAAAAACAAGTAAATGAAAAAGCGCCGCACATTATCAGGCTCAGTAAGACAACATTTCCCAACAGTAATAAATCTGTCATAAAGTTTTCACACTCGATGATTCAAAACATTTTATAACGGTAATAAAAATGGTCATACTTGTTTTCATCCTGAGTTGGCTCAAGCAGGTGATTTTGAAGTTGCCACTTACCTGCCCAGCTTTGAATTTCTTTACTTTTTAAACTCCTTTCAAACTAAAAGCACCCAAAAGAGTAAATCAGTACATTATTAATATCTGCTTACCCTGTGGGACCATTTGTATTGCAGACTAGATTTGAGAAAGTGACCTAAATTCAAACTACAGTACATGCCCCAAAGTCTGAAACTGTGTGTGTGGGGCTTGGGTGTTTGACAACAATTATAGCATGCCTTTCATGATAACTGACATAAACCTATATAGGTGTTAACATTAAAAAAAAAAAATAACTTAATTTAAAATATCTATTTTAGCATGTGTCAACTTTGATAAATCTGATTCTGAAAAACCCTGGTTACATGACCAGGAAATTGTAGCTTTTGTTGCAATGCTTGTGAGAAGATTTATGTTTGAACATTGCAACATCTGAATCTGATGCTAAGATCATTTCTGGTATATCATTGTCACATTATTGTGATGTCACATTCTGCAAATGAGCAAAGGTATAGAGACATCTCATGTTTTTAGCCACATGCAGTTCTTCACCAAATTGTTACCATAGTGTTGGAGACACACAATTGTATAGCATTAAAGTTTTCCTTCACTTAAACTAGGAAATGTCTTCTAGCACGACAATGTACCTGTGAAAAAAAAACTTTACAATTGCTATACAGAGAGATCTTTGAGAATGGTTAAGTTTTATGCTCAATTAAAATGTCATTCAGAAATACCGGAAGTGTGTAAAGGTACAAAGGTCAGTTGGCACGAGCGTGTCATAACAGAATCATTGCTTAATAAAAACGTTCATTCGTGGCACGTGCACTGCTAGTCAAAGCTTTATAAACTGTGGATTTTTTGATAACAAAAACAATAACATTGTCCATCAAATCAAGTCCAAGTTCCAATTAATGTCTATCATTAAAAACTAAGAATAAAGTTATAAATGATATATAGTTCCCCATGAATTACTGTGCAACAGTAATGCAACAGTGGCACTGTGGACAAGTGCATTGTTAATGGCAAATGCACCAGTTAGGTGAAGTAGCCACTATACGACTGAAAACCTGTATATATCTTACAGTTTATATTGCAGAATGTTAGGATCAACTGTAAGAACAATATGTAAATTATTGCATAATTGTAGTTATCCAGATAAGATATAAAAAAAATCTTACATTTAATGTCTTACATGTATACCTATTTATTACTTTAATGGATAATTCTACACTATTTCTTAAATTTTGATAAATGTTAATACATGAAGTGCATACATTATTGACAGGCAATGCAACTTTATTTGGAAACATTCATATTTATGTGTAAGTTTTGTGTGTAGAAAATTTAATTTTTATATAGTTAGTTTAGTCAACATGTAAATAAACTGTTTCCATAAAAGATTTAAAGGTTTCACCCCCTGAGTGTCTTCTTCTTTTTCTTCTTTTTCTTCTTCTTCTTTTTCTTCTTTTTCTTCTTCTTCTTCTTTTTCTTCTTCTTTTTCTTCTTTTTCTTTTCCTTCTTCTTCTTCTTCTTCTTTTTCTTCTTCTTTTTCTTCTTTTTCTTTTCCTTCTTCTTCTTCTTTTTTTTCTTCTTCTTTTTCTTCTTTTTCTTCTTTTTCCTCTTCCTCTTCTTCTTCTTCTTCTTTTTCTTCTTCTTCTTCTTCTTCTTCTTCTTCTTCTTCTTCTTCTTCTTCTTCTTCTTCTTCTTCTTCTTCTTTCGGCTGCTCCCTTTAGGGGTCGCCACAGCGCATCATCAGTCTCCATACCCTGAGTGTGAATGAAACTATAACAGCCCCATCTAGTGGTCAATTTCAATTTCTGCAAAATACAGACAAATGCTTGCACAAACATGACCAAATAAAACAAATTAAAACGACTGCAAAACAATTGTAATGTAACACATTCCCACTCCCATTATTTAGTTATACAAATCAGTGACATGTATTTGGAGAGAGTAAAGGAACAGCTGGAAACAATTAGGGGTAATTCCATTTCCGTTTGTTTTCAGATGCAGGTCAAATGCAAAAAAAAAACTATCCGGATGCATAATTGCAAAAACTATGCACAATCAACAAATGTACAATATATATTTGCACGATCAGTGCACCTGGTAACCAACATGGAGTCTGTAGGTGGCCGCCAATCAAGTACAGTATATATAATAAAAAATATTCCAGATTTTAATCCCTATTTTTAAATTTTTCATTGCATAAAACATCTTCTTTTTCTTCTTCTTCTTTCGGCTGCTCCCTTTAGGGGTCGCTACAGCAGATCATCCGTCTCAATACCCCCCTGTCCTCTACATCTGCCTCTTTCAATCCAACTACCTGCATGTCTTCCCTCACCACATCCATAAACCCCCTCCTTTGCCTTCCTCTTTTCCTCCTTCCTGCTGCCACATCACCTTGTACTCCTGCCTACTTTTCTCATCACTCTGTCCAACCCCTTTTAGAACCTTTTTCCACTACACTCTTACTAAACTCTTCCTTCAGAATCACCCCTACACCATTTCTCTTTCCATCCTCACTATGAAAGAACAGTTTAAACCCCTTCCAATGTTCTTGGCCTTATTCCCTTTTTACTTGGTCTCCTGAACACACAACATATCTATCTTTCTCCTCTCTATCATATAAGCTACCTCTTTCCCTTTACCAGTCATAGTAGCAACATTTAAAGTACAGACACTATCCTCCACTCTCCTATACTTCTCCTTTCCCTGCCGTCTCTGTAGATGTCTTCCTCCTCTCCTTCTCTTCCTTCGGCCAACAGTAGCCCAAATTTTTACCGATACCCTGTTGGCTAACAATAGCTGTGGCGGTCGTTGGTAACCCGGGCCTCGACCGATCCGGTATAAATGAATGATTTGTGATCCGTATATTTGATTTGTTACATTTTACGCTGGATGCCCTTCCTAACGCAACCCTTCCCATTTATGCGAGCTTTGACCTGGCATTAAGAGTGCACTGGCTTGTGCAACCCTAATGGCTGTAATGTATTGTGTAAAACATCTAGATCACTTTATTCCTTCAGAGACCCACACTTTATATATAGCCACTCTTTGGTTACTATGGTTACTATGAGTAGAAAAGTAGCACAGAATGCACAGCATGCCAAATACTTTAAGGCACATGAGCTACATGCACATGAACAGAAAAAATACCACGTACTGCCAACCAAGAACAGACTCACAGCAGCTAGTCAGATGCAAACAAACAAACAAAAAAAACCCTGAAACCCTAGATTAGGTTTGGCCCATGATGTGGTCTATTGTAGTTTGGCATTTTCTGGTTCAAGATGCTTTTTTCATTGCTATTGTTCTTTTTGTGCAAATAAGATCACATAACACGATAAGGTGCCATGCAAATCATCATAATTACTGTGTAATATCAGGTTTTCTTTGTACAATTACGGCCTGCCAACTTTCCCATAAAAAAGTAAACACATCTTTGAACAATACTTTTTATTTCAATGCAAATGGAACAAAATTCAGATTCAATTCAGATTAAATTCAGATGCTCGGATATCATCCGTGGTGTGAGACGGAAAAAATATCCAGAAAGATAAAAAAAAAGTCCATATTTTTACTCTTTTTAAAAATAAAATTTGGAATGGTAAAAATGGCACCATTCTCTATGGTCACCATATCCATCGGGTCACCATATCACGCATAGTGTACATCACTGTAGCCACTGGTGACTTGATTCGATTCGTTCTATAATACCAACTAAGGAGTACTATACCTCCTCTGAACACACACTGTATCTGTAAGTGCGGTATAAGCTCACGGTTAACGTGCGGTCACTGTGTTGTAACTGTAAGTGCAGTGCGATTAAAAGCATTTCATCGATTGTAAAGACCGAACCCTAGAACGAATCTAATCACATCAACGTGTTGTCCGCGACACAGGTCATGAATTTGGTAAAAATCAGAGAACGGCAGCAAGTCAAAAAAATTTGCATTATCAGTTATTTCAAAATTGTAATGATTCTAATTTGAAAGTTGCATCAAGTGGATGAACAGAACTGTTTCAAGACAACTTTTACACTCGGACAATTAGTCATTATTATGCTTCCACGCATGCGCAGAATCTTACTTCCGGGCTTCTGAGGTTACGAACGTTACAATTAGACGCTATTCATTATGCCAGGGTTGGGCAATTAATTTCTATAGGGGGCCACATGAAAAATCTGAACTGTGTTAGAGGGCCGAACCAATGATAACTTGAAATTAATTCTGCTCAATATTAATTTTCTCCCATTGTAAAAAGCAGTAAATTATATATTTTGATAAGCTGCTAGTAAGTAAAGTAATAAAGCGAGTGAAGCAAGTAATAAACAGTTTAAAACCAAAAAAAAAATGACTGTTTTATTTTATTTTTAACTTGTTAATCTTCACAAATACTAAAAAGGTGTTTTGCAGTATGTTGAAAATAAGCAACTGAACAAAAATCAATACGTGATTTTGATGTTTTCAGTTTAGTTTACTTGTTCAGTGAGAAAAATCCAGTCTGTCTTGGGCTTTAACAAGTGCACTGAAATCTGTCTGAATGTCTGAGGTGGCTATGCGAAGGACAGCTGAGAGGTGATCATCAGTTATAGAGGATCTGTATTTGGATTTAAAAAGTTTTGTAAGAAGCGTTTGTTGAGTTTGCAGCTTGGCTAGCAAAGCCTCCGACTCTATTGCGTGTTCTTCGTCAGATAAGCTCTTATATTTCTCCTTGTGTTTGGTCATGTAGTGGCGATTCAGATTGTAATCCTTAAACACAGCGACTTGTGTACCACAAACTAAGCACACGGCTTTACCTTTGACTTCTGTAAAGAAATATTTAGCAGTCCATGTCTTGTTGAAAACGCGGCATTCGGAATCAACTTTTCTTTTTTTAATATAGGCTGACATTTTTCTTGGGGGGTGGGGGGCAGGGGTAGCTGGCTAGCATCGCCTGTTGCAGACAGACAAAGATACGCGCAGCCATACGCAAATATTGTTATTGTTTTTGAAAATATAAGCAACACAGTTGTATTGCATGCACAGCATAAATACTTGTTCATTTGTGTTTATGACTGACATACCGCGGGCCAGACAGGGATGCCCAAAAGGCCGTATTTGGCCCGCGGGCCGTAAAATGCCCAGGTCTGCCTTATGCAGTACTAAAAGGAAACACCACTTTGGTTGTGCTAATGCCAGCTAAAAACTGAAATCTCTTGTTAGCTGTTTAGGGTTATTAAGTTAATAGTGCAAAGATATTAATAAAGGCATGACATGCCAAGTTGATTTATGTTTCCCTGCTCTAATTATTTTCTATTTCTGCGTTTCATTGACACACAGGATCTTGAATACCGGGCACCACCTAGTGGTTAGAACCAGTATACACCACAGAACCTACACGTTAGCAGTTAGTGTGAGTTTTCTTATGGTTTTGAATGTCAAATGTTTAAGAGTAGACATTGCTGCTCAAAATTTAATTTTTCAACAAAATCTCGACAACCTTTGCCATTTTTTTTCTGTTTATTAATTTAAGTTAGTGTAAGTCAGGAACTTAATAGTTAACCCTAAAACTCAATGCAGTGCTGTTATTCACATCTGAGTGTATTGTGCCAGTCATCAACATTGCATTGGACTTTATAAAGTAATTGAATGATTCTATCTGTTGGACTAATTTTGTTAGAATGCATAGCATTCTGTTAGCTGGCACAGAGAAAAAGTGTAAAGTGATGCAGCCATTCTGAGCCCACAGGATCTCAGTAATTTCTATCCTTTGGGATCATGATGTAATTGTGTCAGCTGAGAGATTTTTACTTTGTTACATTTTTTTAAATTTTTTTATTTTAAATGAAAATCTCTTTCCGAGAAAACAATGATTTCAGTACCTATTTCCTCATATGATGTGGAGTTAAGACTTCAGAAAGCCAATGAATATCAAAGAATAAAAATAAAAATGGTACAACCATGATGCTGGATACAGTAAGATAACTGTGATTACTCATTTAAAACAATCATTATCTAGATGAACTCTACAGAGAACCCGAAGAGAACCACCATCCTGTTGGTTTGGGGAAAGAAACTTTGAAAAACAAAGAGCATCAATTGCGAAGGAAGTGTAAAAGAGAAATGTGCTGGATACTTTTTTATCTCCAAGATGGAGGTGACATTCTTCTCAAGGAGAATGTCACATCCAGTTCAAAATTCGGGATGCTGTTAAATAAATTTGTGAAATATACATACAGAATTTTGTAATTGCACTTTTAATAGCAACTTTTCAAAGCAACACAAGTAGGAGGTGGTCAAATGGAAAAACTGTATGCCCACACTAACAGACACTAACTGGTCTGTTACTTGATTATCTGTAGAATGATATTGTATTATGTGTATTTTTTGTAACTATAAAACTCTTATGTTTAACTAAATAGTGTCATGGCTCACTTGTCGACACTCTATCACCTTTGTTTCTTGGTAGATCCTGGGTGTAATTTCATATAGGAGGTATAGTGGTCTTCGTGCTCTCCCCTTATAAATTCCCTTACAGTATATCATTTGTTTTGAGATTTATTTGTTTATGCATGAATGTTGCACACCTGACCTAAAAACTTTAAAAAGGTCTACCACAGTTCAGTTGTGTTGTCTTTCTTTGATAAAATAGTTTACTGTTATTGTCTATTTCATGTATTTTATAGGACTTTATTAAATTCCAATAATTATTTAAATACAGTGGAACCTCGATACTCGCGGCCTTGACACTTCCGACCTTGATAGTTCGGGAATTTTTATTTGGAATCAGACTTAGAGTAACTTGTGAAATATCTGATAGTTCGCGAGAAGCTGCGAGTGGCTTGAAAGTTCGGAGTAACATTTCAGAACAGAGTTTGTACTAATAAATGACAAAAATGTTTGAAAAACTATTTTATTATTATATTATTCTTATAAAGTAATAAATAAAAAATGTATGACAAGTATTTCACAATTTTTGTTGAGTTTACAGTAAAGTACATGTACAATTGCCCTTGAAAAAGGAACCATCAAAAGGAGAGATTCAAAACCACACGATTTGTTATTTGCGAGGGGTCATAGAACGTAACCCCAGCGAGTATCGAGGTTGCACTGTCTTTCTTTTTCATGTGTCATTTTACAAAAGTGCACTTTGACTTGTACATTGTGCATGCACTAAAAGATGTTTTTAAGGCACTGTATGTTTTAGTTATTTTTTTGTTATTTGTTTTAACAAATTACAAAACACTTTTGTATTGTGGTTAGTTAACCTAAACCTTTTAATGTTCCACTATACTTAATTGATAATTGATTATTTTGTTTTCGAATTTGTTATTTTGCTTTCGGATTTGTTATTTTGTTTTTGGATTTGTTATTTTGCTTTCGGATTTGTTAGTGTTCTCTGATCTGTTCATTTGTTTTGCGATTTGGTAATGTGTTTTGCACTTCTCGGCCACCGTATTAACTATTATGTTCTACATTCTATAATACTCTGTAGCTGAGGAGTACTATACCTCCCCCGAAACACACACACTGTAGCTGTAAATGTTTTTATTGCACCGCATTAATGCAAATGCATTAAGACTGGAAGCGTTTAATCGATTGGAAAGTCAGAAATAAGGAGTTCAGATCTCAGCTGTGGATTTAAGTAAAAAAAAATGCCTGCCCCATGCACGCCTTATACAGAGGTTTTGATATAATAATGGTGATATAATATCCAGAAAGAATAGGAGAACGTCCACATTTTCATTTAAAAATAGTAAATTGTTAGCCTTTTTTCTGTTAGTTTTATTTTAATGTGTAAAACATTGCACCGTTTTCTGATAGAATGAATCTGATCACCAAATTCAAAGTCTCGATTTTTTATTGCATAAAACATCTAGGTCACTTTATTCCTTCAGAGACCCACACATTACATATAACCAGTCTTTGGTTACTATGGTTACTACGAGTAGAAAAGTATCGCAGAATGCACAGCATGCCAAATACTTTAAGGCACATGAGGTATAACAGCAGAATACCACATACTGCTAACCAAGAACAGACTCACAGCAGCTAGACAGATGCAAAGAAAAAACAAAACAAAAAACCCCGAAGCCCTAGATTAGGCTTGGCCCATGATGTGGTCTATTGTAGTTTGACATTTTGTTTTCCAAGATGCTTTTTTCATCGCTATGTTCTTTTTATTTGTGCAAGTTAGATCACATAACACGATGAGGTGCCATGCAAATCATTATAATTACAGTGTAATATCAGAAGTCACACAGAACACAGAGGTTTTTTTGCACAATTACAGCTTACTGACTTTCCCATAAAAAAAAAGGGAGGAAACACATTTCTGAACAGTACTTTTTATTTCAATGCAAATGAAACAAAGCTCATCCTTTTGTACTGCACTTAAACTTCTCCGCGAAATCCAGGGCTCATGTTTAAAAGCAAAGCTTTCTGCACGCAGAAGTCCTCAACGGTGGATGACACTCTAAGCACACAGTCCTGAAAAAGTGTCATTTTCATCTTAATGCACAAGAAGCTTTTAATCTCTTGTATTTTTATATCCATCAATAAAAAGGCTTTTTTTTTTTTTTGTCATTTACATCACAAACTTTTATTATGTACACCACTCTTGGGTCAACATGTCACTTGACACTCCTGCACGGATCCATTTATAAAACAGTCTGAAAACACTTGCAGTCCATCAAGTGAAGCGATCTCGATCAGAAGCTCCTCGTGATACAGTGATCTCAGTGCTCTTAATATGAGTTACAAGTGTGCATGTTGGATTTATTTTCATATCTGAAAGAATATAGTTGCAGGAAGGAGAGGAAAATGGTGTCTTAATACAAAATTGTGATAAATGTATACAAGCCAAGATCTACTGTTTATTCTGTTCAGATCTCGTCTTTGTTCCAAAAAAAAAAAAAAAAAAAAAAACGCCTCAAAACACAAGTAGGACATATAGTGTCGAGTGTGTTACTAACCACAGATTATTGTGACCGCAATTAGATTTCTCTTAGCAATTACCACTCGACATATACACATAATCCAACACGAAACAAAAGCCTGATAACATTATGTCTGTGTTTGTACTATAATCAATTAGTATTTATTTATGTCCTGCAAAAAAAAAAAAACAAGTTTGGAGGTCGTTTTGCCTGATGAGGCATCACAGCTCATGACCGTCTACCATCCTTCATCCCCGCTTACTTGCACTCATCCAAAACAATCTTCCGAATCACTTATAAAACCACTATATACAAACAGTTGATGTTTAAGGCAAAGGGTTCGACTAAAGCTTAAGAGGTCTGAGCTGTAGTATTCCACAATGGTATTTAGTTCTTACCACACAGAATGGTTCTGTTTACATCTAACTTTCTCTACTTCAATTGTCTTTGAAGTATTTTTATTTTTTTTGTGCATTTCTTGAGCTCAAAGAACAGAACAACATCGAGAAATATTATATTTGTCATTCAGGAAAACCCCTGGCCTGATCCCTGACAGCTATTTAGTAGAAAACCTTTCTTTATTTGCTATTCAAGCTGTTGCCCACTTGCCCAACCAACGATATTCAACTTGAACTCCAAACATCAGAAATTTCCAGACATTCAGGATAATAAATCATCCCATCCATCCAAACTGATACGCCAATTATCATCAAAGTGCTTACCAATCAATACTCTTTTGGTTGTGATTACTATGTGAAAAATGCTACCTGTGGTACTGTAAATAAATATGTGGGAAATGTTGGTGAGCTAAGTTTTTTTTTAATGTTGCATAGCAAAATGGAGAAAATATTAGTCACATTAGCTTTTCTCAAAAGCTGCTCATCCCTGACACAAAAAGAAAACCTGCTCACGCTAAGCAGCTTATGTCTAGCACTGTGGGATATAAAATACCTTTTTCCAAAACATCTGAATCAGATTTGTTAGAAAATATATAATTATATTCAATCTCTCTAAGAAGCAAAAGCACATCTCTGTTGTAAGCCGTCTCCGTGGAGACGCTTCTTATATTCTTCCCACCTCGGAAACCACAGACTTCCCATGCCCAAGTCACTCGAAGGTGTCGTGAACACGTCCACCTTACAATTCCATTTCTCTCCAAGACATCCTACATACTTTCATACTGTCTGATTGGAAAGAATTTAGCTACGTGTGTATAGTAATCTGTATCTATATTGGTCTGGTCTAATGATCCAGTTTGACCTGGCGAGAAAAAAA
This sequence comes from Silurus aristotelis, assembly GCF_946808225.1. Lineage (NCBI taxonomy): Eukaryota > Metazoa > Chordata > Actinopteri > Siluriformes > Siluridae > Silurus > Silurus aristotelis. The sequence continues at coordinate 11,255,530 of NC_139590.1, read as the reverse complement.
AGATAATAAAATGATTAGCTTTCTCGGTGGAAAAAAAAAACCTAATGGGGTTTTTTAAATTTCAAAACATAGACTAAAAAAATGTAAGAATTTAAGATGGCAGAAGGACAGAAGAAGGCTTTAAAAACCTGAAGGCAAAATGATGTTGGGGAAAAAATAAAAAAAAAAGAAATTCTGTTGTAAATCTTTCATCAAGATCCGCTTGTGGCCTGTGAAGACTTCTTTCATCCGCATGTCGGTCTTTGTCATCCACTCTGTTATGTGAGAAAATGACCGAATACTTGGCATGTTTAGGCAGTTCTGTATCGTTTCCTTAAGTCCAGTGTTTTTTTTTTGTTTGTTTGTTTGTTTGCTTTTTGTTTTTAATCTCTGTCCAAAGTTTTACCCACTTCTGGCCTTGAGAGGGTTTTAATGTCACCGGAACTCGTAGATGGGTGCACTGTGTTCACGAACATGGGTGAGGTTTAGGGACTGGTACCTGAAAAGCAATGCACAAAAGATGGTAAGGTCACAAAAGCAGGATAAGGAAAAGAAGAAACTATTGATTCTTGAACATCGGAATTAAAGAACAGTTATAAGAATAGGCTTTCAAAGGTAAAGAGTGATCAATATACAAATTCATTCTTGGCTTCCAAACATTATCAATCTAATAGATCAAATATTTTCGACCCATCAACGATCAGTGGCAACAGTGGTTGTTCGAACAAAAATGATTGTTAAAAAGAAACACATAATGGTATGAAGAAGTGAGGCTGGGGCTGATTTCTTTCTAGCACAGATTGTAGATTCATTCAACCGATCAATGGTGGATGAAATATGACATTCCCGAACTTAAAAGTACAAACACTGTGCTTAACTAAAAAGAACCCCTTTTTTATTTCTATTCAAGTAAAAGAACTTGCATTACGAATGTATTTTAGTATTAAAGGTGAAAGTATTATAAAAGTGGAAACTCTAAAGTTCTCTCAGGTAGAAAGTTCTAATGTTCCAGACATTCAGCGAGGGCACACATACGCCACACAAACTCTTGTGAAAATCATGAGGTCACGGTTGTAGTCGTGCAACAGGTTCACCTTTTACACAATTAATACTTTTACTTTAAACTGGCATGTTTTTCTGGAATGAAGTGGAGTAAAAAAAAATTCTTATAAAAAGAGCTCATGCATTCAGATGGAGTACATTTTTATTTGCTCTAACTGTACCTTAAATTTATATTTTTCAAGATTTTAATACATAGATTGTAACGGATATAAATATAGATTTCAATCAAAATATCTCCCGTCGTTATTCATAATTTTATATTCATTTTATTATTTTACACTCTTAAAATTATTCTTTTAATATTTATTTATTTTGAGATGTCAACGTTTCTACAGTTATATGTTCATCTTTTTAGTGGTTGTTTTGTGTGTTAAATATGGTACGTGGCTCCTTTAAGAATTATGTTACGGGTCTGTTTCCGTCAGAGGTCACTGCTGGAATATATATATATATTCCAGCAGTGACCTCTGACGGAAACAGACCCGTAACATAATTCTATTAATTCATAATTCTAATTCTAATAATTTATTTATTTTTTTAAATGGTCAAACAAATAATATTAATATATATTTTTTTCTGTGTATATATATATATATATATATATATATATATATATATATATATATATATATATATATATATATATATATATATAGAGTGAGGAAAATAAGTATTTGAACACCCTGCTATTTTGCAAGTTCTCCCACTTAGAATCATGAAGGGGTCTGAAATTGTCATCGTAGGTGCATGTCCACTGTGAGAGACATAATCTAAAAAAAAAAAAATTTTAAACTATTGATTTGTATGAAACAGCTGCAAATAAGTATTTAAACACTATCTATCAGCTAGAATTCTGACCCTCAAAGACCTGTTAGTCTGCCTTTAAAATGTCCACCTCCACTACATTTATTATCCTAAATTAGATGCACCTGTTTGAGGTTGTTAGCTGCATAAAGACACCTGTCCACCCCATACAATCAGTAAGAATCCAACTACTAACATGGCCAAGACCAAAGAGCTGTCCAAAGACACTAGAGACAAAATTGTACACCTCCACAAGGCTGGAAAGGGCTACGGGGAAATTGCCAAGCAGCTTGGTGAAAAAAGGTCCACTGTTGGAGCAATCATTAGAAAATGGAAGAAGCTAAACATGACTGTCAATCTCCCTCAGACTGGGGCTCCATGCAAGATCTCACCTCGTGGGGTCTCAATGATCCTAAGGAAGGTGAGAAATCAGCCCAGAACTACACGGGAGGAGCTGGTCAATGACCTGAAAAGAGCTGGGACCACCGTTTACAAGATTACTGTTGATAATACACTAAGACGTCATGGTTTGAAATCATGCATGGCACGGAAGGTTCCCCTGCTTAAACCAGCACATGTCCAGGCACATCTTAAGTTTGCCAATGACCATTTGGATGATCCAGAGGAGTCATGGGAGAAAGTCATGTGGTCAGATGAGACCAAAATAGATCTTTTGGGTCATAATTCCACTAAACGTGTTTGGAGGAAGAAGAATGATGAGTACCATCCAAAGAACACCATCCCTACTGTGAAGCATGGGGGTGGTAGCATCATGCTTTGGGGGTGTTTTTCTGCACATGGGACAGGGCGACTGCACTGTATTAAGGAGAGGATGACCGGGGCCATGTATTGCGAGATTTTGGGGAACAACCTCCTTCCCTCAGTTAGAGCATTGAAGATGGGTCGAGGCTGGGTCTTCCAACATGACAATGACCTAAAGCACACAGCCAGGATAACCAAGGAATGGCTCTGTAAGAAGCATATTAAGGTTCTGGCATGGCCTAGCCAGTCTCCAGACCTAAACCCAATAGAGAATCTTTGGAGGGAGCTCAAACTTCGTGTTTCTCAGCGACAGGCCAGAAACCTGACTGATCTAGAGAAGATCTGTGTGGAGGAGTGGGCCAAAATCCCTCCTGCAGTGTGTGCAAACCTGGTGATAAACTACAGGAAACGTTTGACCTCTGTAAATGCAAACAAAGGCTACTGTACCAAATATTAACATTGACTTTCTCAGGTGTTCAAATACTTATTTGCAGCTGTATCATACAAATAAATAGTTAAAAAAATCATACATTGTGATTTCTGTATTTTTTCTTTTTTTTAGATTATGTCTCTCACAGTGGACATGCACCTACGATGACAATTTCAGACCCCTCCATGATTTCTAAGTGGGAGAACTTGCAAAATAGCAGGGTGTTAAAATACTTATTTTCCTCACTATATATATATATATATATATATATATTATATATATATATATATATATATATATATATATATATATACATACACACACACACACACACACACACACACACACACACACACACACACACACACACACACACACACACACACACACACACACACACACACACACACACAAATGCCTTAATTGCGCGTTAATAAAATGAGAGCTGTTAAAAATTAATTTGCGTTAACACGTTATTAACGCATACATTCTGACAGCCCTAGTAAAAAATACTTTGCTACTGTCCACCATGGCCCAACAGTCAGTGTAACAACCTCTAGATTTGCTCTCCATTTCTGGAGTTTTGATATTTGTCCTACACATTATCATCAGCAGTGGCTGAAAAGACAACACAGTTTTTAATTATATTGATGCTTGTGATATATTGCGTTGCTCAACCCTGTTTCATTTTTATCCTATTTATAGACAGATTTGAAACCCTCACGTAGATCACTAGCCGTTACACCAATTTGGGAAATTCAGATTTTGATCTATAAAGATTGTATATATTTATCAATATATATGGGATGAAAATAAATGTTGAAATCTGCTCAACTAATGCAGTCGCTCTCATTATACGTAACATATCGGGCCAAATCAAAGGTCAAGACAACCACAAGACAACTTTGTCCCACAAGCCCTAGTTTGGGGTTCTCTGTTATAGATCAAAATACTTTTCTACCTGTCCTGGAATGTATAACGTTTTTGTATGAAGTTTTTTTCCCCCCATAGTGAAACACTGCTCATTATGATCACTAATTACAGCTGCACACTACAGATGCACTAGATGGAGATTAGGCTGGAAATGATGCTTCTGCATTTTTTTCACTGCATCTGTGAATGTCTGTAATTAGCATTTCAATTACAAGCTTCTGCACTGCTATGAATCAAAAATAGCTACGCTATTCATCCCGTAAAAGAAATTGGCTTGCTACAGCCATTAAACCAAGCACAATGTGTGAGAAATGAGCAGCTCATACAGATACACAAGCCCCAGTTAAATTAACAACACATATACATACTGTAAATAAGAAGAATCGATATCCATTGTTATTATATGGCATAATGCAAACGTCTAAACGCATGTCATTAAGTACTGCACAATATAATGGCCAGGTGCTGCTCAAGACATATGTGTGAAAAAAGGAATTAAATCAATATTTTTCCTTTCTAGTAAAAACTGTGCCACCTATGACAGTCATCTAGAACAGTACAAGAATTCTGGTCAAGTTTAAAGCATACCATTCAGAGCTTCTGTGGTAGTAGAAACCCTCGATGGTAGCTGTGGATTTCTGGAAGCAGATGTAGTAAAAACCGGCAAAGGAAGCGCCACTGATGTCTTTGATTGTGTGGTCTGGGACGAGAAACTGCTCCTGTATAAGAGTGGGAGTGGATTTAGAATACAATCATCTTCCTTTGTAAGGGTTACATAAAAAATATGCTTCTCAGTGTAATTTAAATCAAGAACATTATCGATTCTTCATTTTGCCATTGTACTCCATCGCCAAGAAACGGAGCCCTTTTACTCATCCCTATTTGCTGTGACTAATCGCAGTTTTACTCACACCAAAAAAAAAAAATTATAATAATAAAATAAAATCACGATGTAATGATAAAATGACCCAAAATGTCTACCTGTAGCAAAAAAAAATTAAATCTATCTAAACAAACATGTATAACATACGGAAACATAAATTCAGAATTATCAAATAAACAAGAACTGAATGTATGAATTGAAAATTCTTAATGGGTTTATTTTCCCAAAGCTTTTAAAAGTGCAATACAAATACATTTGTAACTGAATTGAAATTAAAAGTTGTCATGTCCGCTGTTCAGTCTTCCTTGCCTACACATTACAGATCATTCGTTGCCATCGACTCAAAGAGTTCTTACAATTTACTATTAGCAGAACAACAAAAATATTGGTCATGACTAATTATTTCTCGGATCCATTTAACTTCAGGAGGACACCTGTCGTATGCTCTTTTAAGCATTTACAGTTAAAGCATTTGGCAGCTGCCCTTATCCAGAAAGCCTGTTGCATTACTAACACATCGGTATCTGTAAAAGCATATTAATGCTAAAATAATGTACGAATTTGCAATATACACATTTTATATCTCACACTATGGCTCACAAAAACCCTAAGAAAGCACCGTGATCCCAATTCTGAGCAAAACAATCATTTTGATCTTGCTTCATTAAGAAACATGAGCTGCTACTCCCTACTCAATACTCAGTGTAGGTTATTAGCATATTACCCACACCACAAGCCATGCAGCAGTCTAAACAAACATACCTTCCACCTCATGAAGACAAAGTCGCTGTTCTTGAGTTCTTCGTAGTCAAAGTCGTCCGAGTTAAAGCTTTTTGCATACTGATAAAATGCTTGGAACTTGCCCTGTAGATATTCAAAGAAAATCTGGCACATTAACATGCAATTCTTCAATTCACATAATTACAAGAAGAATGCTACATTTTTCAACCTATTACATATGAAGTGTTTACACACAATTATCAGTCCTGACAAAACCACAATAAAACCGGGAGGTTGTAGCTCAGTGGTTAATGCCTTGGTCTTTGGATTTGAAGGTCACAGGTTCAAATCCCCAAACCACCATGCTGCCATGACTGGGCCCTTGAGCAAGGCCCTAAACCATAGATTAAGGGAGTCTGCCAAATTCCATAAATGTAAAACCTGTTCAATCTAAACTGACATATTAGGGTACATGCTAGGCCATTTTTATAAATTATTTTGGCAAAAGCAGATGTTAATTTAGTTTTAAAGCCATGGGAATGTTTTTTTTTTTTCTTTTTCAAAGGGAACAATTTGTGCCTGTGTTAGAACTTGGATATGTAAATACAGAAGTGCTTCGGTTTCAGTATCAGAAAGGAAAGCTCCATCAACATTTATTTACTGTTATAATCCTCTGTGTTAATTGTTCATGATTATTCACAGAAATCAAAAATTGCTCTTGGACATCCATTATAGAGGAGCTTTGAGTGTTAGTTTTGTCTGCTGTTGCTGAAATTAAATTGTTGTACATGGAAATCCCACATACACTACAAATGTACACTACGAGTATAGAGAACAATGATTAGGGTTAGTTCAGGTCAGCCAAATGTCTTAACACATGAGATTACACTAAATATGTATTTTTAACTGTCTTAAAAGACATATGGATTACCTTTTTGAAAATAGGGTTTTGTGTGTATATAGCGTATTACTAAATTCAAATGTATTTTAATGAGTACTTTTTATTTTTAAAGAAGTCTAACAATTCTATTTGATTTTCTGAATATTTTACAAAATGACAACCAAAAATCCTTTTAGATTGCTCAGGCCATGCAAATAAATGTGTATTTTAAGTGCAAAAAAATCTGTTCAAATAATGCTGCAGTAGTAAATTATGCACCATTCCAACTACTGATTGCAATTGTAACCGAATCAGCAAATGACAGAATTAGCATTCCATTATGACAAAAAAATCAAGGAAGTGGATCATGTGTGCTCTACTGTCTTTACGGTTACGTGATGCGGTTAGGCAAAGCCCCGCATCACTCCATATTTGCTTGAGGAGAAACAATGGCGTCTGTCGCCTGAAAGTCGGCAGCTCTCAGTGAAAATGAACAGCTTCTTTTTGAGAATATTAGAAATGTGTACAAATATACCAGAAACACGATCAAGAATTTATGTTATACAATCGATTTACATTCGTGGCACAACTGTTTGAATTCAGTCGTGTTCGAAGATTGAGTGCACTCTGTATGCGAGTAAGATTGTTAAGCATGCTTCTGAATCAATACAGCAGCTTTTAAAGTGTTTGGCAAAGAGAATAAACAGCACTAATAAACGTTGCATACATATACGTTCATTACCCAGTGCTTGCGATCAACATCCTCATCTGCGTCCCACTTCCTGGTTAGAAAAGGACGTTTCTGACTGATGATCTCACCAGCAAAGAAAGTAGTCAGGGTGGGATATTCCTAAAGAGAGAGAAACAAACAGGGATTCATTCACAGAGCCAAAATCCATTTACTTAATGTGACCATATGGCCACAACCTTAGGCATGACATACTGAAAATGTAAGTAAATATTTAATGTAAGTGTAACAACAAACTTCCTGTCAGGGCTACTAGGTATTTTGTCTACAACTATGCTCAACAAAACCAGAGTAGGAAAATTAACTCTACTACAGTCTACATCATCACATCCCCAGTACTTAATATACACTTTGTTTCCATGAGTTTGTAACATCGCAACCAAAATACATAAAGTGGGCACGTACACTAAACCTTTTACTTTCCTGCCCCAACACACACAACCACCCCACCACCCCAAATGCAAAAGCTCAATGCAATGCCAAATGCTCCTTATCTGTACTTTTTAGTGCTCGATTAATTTCTGTACGTACTTGTGCTTTAACTGAGTCATTTTTCAGTTATTTAACTACATCAGCATTAATCTCTAATCTAAAAAGATTCCATTTTGTACAGTCTTCAAAAACGCCAATGTTTCTGTGTGAAACCCTTCAACACAAACCATTTACATAAAACAATTATGAGGAAAAAGGTGATAGATGATTAGATGATGGCTGCAGCACACACTGTGCTAAACCTCTCCAGCCAATGTCCTTTAATTGAAAACTTTTTTTTTTCTAAAAAGGTACTGGATCCAATACCTACTTAAGAGTCTGAAGTGCTAGTTATGCATGTCTTGATTTGTGAACCACAACAGGAAGTGAATCAAACCCAAATTCATACAAACCTCCATGTAAACACAGTAAAAGCAGACGTGTACTCAAAAAACGCTTGGGTAATTAGGATGTGAAGAGGTCGCCTCACCTCAGTCAGCCCCTTGATCTTGAGGTATCCGCACAAGTATGAGTCCTCCATTGTGACATGCTACAAATAAGAGAGGGAAGAAAAACATAAAAGGGGATCTATAGCTACAACTACACTGCAATTTCCTAGGCTTTTCACATGATTGTTTTCCATGTGACATATCACAGCCATTCTGCAATGACTAGAAACAAAAAAAAAACATAACACTCCAAAAAAACTAGATTAAATGACGCAAAAAAAAAAAAAAGCCCTCGTATTTGGTGGCTCGTTTGGTTTTGACCGAGCGTACATCAGTGCACATCGGATCTGTACTGTACTTCATTTGATAAAATAAGCCTCAAATTGTTGTTTCTTTTGGTTGGTCACGTTGTCAATGAATCAAACCTGTCTGAACCGATCTAGGGAAAGTAGCCATAATGACCCGAATCTCAATTAAACAAGCCAAATTGAGTTGTGAGGTGTGTGGTCAGAAAAGACATCTGTCCTACATGATGGAAAAACCCTTCGGGTTACTTCAGCCTGCAGTATGAATGAAGCCCATTGCATGAATCACCATAATGTTGCTATAAAGGCCCAAACATACCAAATTGGGTATGAAGAGCTGTGTTTAAACTGCGATTAAATGAATGACAGATCTGTGTTATATGATGGGAAAAACCTTCTGATTAGGGTCACTTCTGCCTACAGTATGAACGAATCTGACTGCATGCATCGCGCAGCTCCTTGGCACAATTTCGCACTTTCGTCATGGAGTCTAAAACGTGAGCCCAGGCGATAACGTGTCGAAAAAACGCCACTTGTGTAATCGGCCATGTTTAATCAATTCTCGAACATCTGACCTGCTCTAGGGCCATACAGTCCAGAAAGTGTGCGTCTTAGGACACACAGCTCGGTGTCTCAATCACAACACATACCACACTGGGCTCTGTCAGCTAACTATCATCTTAACCAGCTAGTTATTTATTTTAACCAGGGACATGAGACATTCCAGCTCTCTGGCCAGAAATGTCAGATGTCAGCTGCTAACAAGTGGCGACTTCAACTACCTGCGTTTTAGTGGTTACGAAATAAAACTAGCCAGACCACATGAGCGATAGAGGACACGCGAAGTTATAATCACTGAGCCACAGATACCTGTAGGACCACCTCGACGTCGTACGAGTTGCCTTTGCTCTTCTGGTGTCCGCGGAACTGAGAGCCGCTGTACAGGAGCGATGTGGCCACGCCAGGCTGCTGCGTGTTGATCGGGGGCGGCGGAACTAGAGAGGCCGAGGACACGCAGGCCGATGCTGAACCGGGACAGCGCTCGGTACGAACCGGCATGGCTTTTCTGTATTTTTCTTTTCTTTTGACCGCTTCAGCGGGGTGAACCCCGACCCAGAGTCACGAATCGAATTCAACAAGATGTAGAAAAGTGAGACATGAGGCGGTTTGGGGTGTTAAATCCAAAAGCTCCGATCCGCTCCTGACAGACGCGCCTTCGCTCGTACGGCATCTATCAAGGAATGGGGTCGTTAAAAACGCAACATCGCTCCTGATTGGACGTCGTAGTGTCACGTGTTAGAGAAACGCGACGCTGATTCGTCGTTTGAAGGACAGTGCGATGGGAGTTGTAGTAGAGTCCGGAAATACAGACTGTATAAAATTATAGCGTCTCTCTATGAGCATGTGATGGGTTCAAATAGTTTAGGGTTAGGGATACGAAGAGGTAGTGCGGTGTTTGCCCAGCAAAACATCTCTCTAACTTAATCAATACGCTTTTGGTTTTTCGTTTAAGTATAAGTTTCATTATGGTTCACAAAATTCCCGATTGGTTCTCAATATTTTAATAACAGCTTGCTTTTAAACATGATTTATTAAAATCAAACTAACCTTGTGCAAACATGCACTATAACATATTGCCAAATATATTATTATTATTATTATTATTATTATTATTATTATTATTATTATTATTATTATTATTATTTAATAGTTTGTATAGGAATGTTTCAGAAATGGTTTCTATAACGTTAGAGAAACGTTCTCCAAACCATCCGCAGGGTTACTGCAGGGTTATCTAAATGTTATAGGAACCTTTGTTAAAAGAAAAGAAAAAAAAGGAAAAAAAAATGTTCAAGGCTTTACATTATGCTGCCCAGAGGAAATTCATCCTGATGTCATTTTCTGTCTGGAGTCTGGGTCTGTTTTAAGGGGGAACTCCTGAGATAATCTCTATTTGTTATTGCAACACCTACCACCCCCTCTAGGTGGCAGACATGCCTAAGAAGTACGAAAAAGGACACAGAAATGTAATGTTAAAGCAGGGGTCCCCAAGCACTGGACGGTGGACCAGTAGCAGGCCGTGGATTATTTGCTACATATAAAGAATACAAACTTTAAAATGTTTGTTTTTCTTTTCATTTTATTGACTTTCATGGTCTCTAAATTACTTTCCCACTGACTTTGCATTATGGTGACAATACTGTCCATCTATCTGACCCCCAATCCACATTACAGTCAGTGGTTGATCCGATGAATTAGTTTGTTTTTGTACTTCTTTCACGAATGATTTGCTGTTAGTTTTCTAAAAGTGCTTACAACTTGAACAAATATCCACCTTCTTAAAATTTGAATATCTAATCAAATTATTGGACGTGATCAGATCTAATATAAATAACACAGAAGTTGCTGTTGTTGGCACACATTTTAAACAAAAAAAAACAACCCTTTCACAAAAACAAAGACAGATAGAGTGAGAAAGAGGGAAAGGAGGCCGCTAAAGGCAATTCAGCATTGCAAACATGGATTCAAAGCTCCAGCTGATAAATCCTCCTGTAAATTATAAAGTTTGTCACACTGTAAATAAGCACATTTCCCATTATAATCATGTGTCTTAGTTGATACTAGTAATCAACAGTATATCGTATTTATAATATATATTATTAAAATCATATTATAGTAGACCTATAAATAGTTAAAATGGTAATATATATGTTCTAAATATATGAAAAATATATGAAGCATTTAAATATCAAAATGTAAAACGGTCTTCCCGTGGGCTCACCACCTGCAGGAGGGACCGTAAGGGACCGGTGCTGAGAGGATTGGGCAGCAGTCGAAGGCGGGGGCCTTGACAGCCTGATCCCTGGACACGGAGAAGTGTCTGGGGAATCTGCTTAGACTGCTGCCCCCGCGACCCGAATTACGGATAAGCGGGAGAAGATGAAATGAAATTAAATGAAATGTAAAACAGTAAACAGTTTCTGTTATTATCAGCAATGTGTAATTGTGGAAAAACAGCAAAAAAAAAAAAAAAATCTGGAAATATTCAAGAGTGTGCTGTTTTCTTTTTTGCCCATGTATTTATAGCAACTGGATAATTTGTATTAACAAACACCCATCCCCTTAGTGCCCCTTTTTTGGTTTGGGCCACTGCCCCTCAAAATGTCAGTACACAGAACCAAAGCCACCCCACACCCCACCTCAGTGCATACCCACACAACCGACGATGCCTAATTCACTAGACATATACCTCTTCTAACACTGCAGTTATTTTGGCATGTTGCTATATATTATTTTTTTGTCAATACTTGTTTTGATGTTTTATTTTATTATCAGAATAAGGTTAATGGATGTGGTGAGGGAAGACAGGTAGTTGGTGTGAAAGAGGCAGATGTAGAGGACAGGGTGGTATAGAGATGGATGATCCGCTGTGGCGACCCCTTAAGGGAGCAGCCGAAAGAAGAAGAAGATTTTATTATCAGAATTAGTGGCAATTCATGTCAGTTCTTATTTGTTCTCTGGTGATCATCCAACAGTGTCTCCTCCAGTTGGTCCTTTGCAAAATCAATATATGTATGAATCTCTGAGATGCGTTTGCGATTCCTTTTAACCTCGTCATCTTGTATCTGTTGACACAAAAACATGTATTTATACTGCAGCTTACATTATTACCAAAAATATCAGAGCAATATTACAGCAGATCTCTTCATCTCATGTGCACTGTAATATAATACATTGTATTGAGTCCTTCACCAAAGGCCTGCCTAAGTAAAAGGCTCAATAGGTTTTGACTCTTTCCTACCATCTTTATTAGTGTATTCTTCCAGCTGTTGATCCGTGTCAAGAGGTCATCTTCTCTGTTGTCTATCTTCAGAAGGTGTATGTCGTGGGACGCACTGACCGCATTGATCACCATGTCTTTGTCAACAAAGAGCTAGACCACAAATCACTGATCAGTTAGACCAAACTTCTTTTCTGAGAATGTTTTATAGCTCTGTAATATTACCTCTATCTAGAAGTATATACTTAGATCTATCTGTTGTTCTACTAACCAACTTCACATCATCAGGCAAATCCTCTTCTAGCTCATTCTTAGCCGCTTTTTCCAGTGTTGCCACAGCAATCTCCAGCACATTCTCATGATGATGGTTCTCCAGATCTCGACACTGAGCAAATGTGCAGCGGAGTTAAAGAAAAGTGCATTTGTTTGACATTAATGTTTGACATTGACCAGAGATCAGACACTGGATTTGTTAAGTTGTTGTTAAAAGGATATATGCCTTGCACATGTTCCACAAAGCCTACAACCATGTCTGCTATGTTTCTCTCAAAGTCTTTGATGACGTCCTGAGAAAGGAAAAATGCATACAATTTATATGAACAGTTAAATGAATATATAAAGTAGAAGCAACTAAAATGTAGTTGTTTTAAAGTAGACATGCAAAATTACAAGATGTGCTAATACTCAGTAACAGGTGTTGTGGTGCTCTATCACTTTGGAGCTGATTATTTCCCTAAACTTAGTTTGTCTTATCATTTACATGTTATTAACTACAGAAAATAAAAAATACATCCACAACACCGTTTCTTTAACACCCATGTATTTCTAGATGTTGATTTGTACACAGAGGCATTGTCATTCAGGAGCAGTTTTATAGTTATATAGTATATATAGTTGCCCATCATACCTCTAACTGAGCCACTAGTTGCATCTCCAGATTTAGCAGAGTCTCATGAATCTGCATGATATCATCTTTGAGTCTGGCTTTCAACAAATTGTGGTCTGCAGCCTGCTGCATCTCAGCCATCACCTACAACAATCAAATATTATTTGGGTCATTTATGAGGCCAGCAATAAAAATGATTAGTGATTGCCTGCTCTCTGCTTAAGGCTGAGGCTATGAGGTAAAAAAGGAGCATACCTGTCTCCTGGACCTCTCAAAGTCAGTTATTAGTTGAGCTCCTCTCTGCTGATTGTCAGCACTGGCCTTTTGGAAGCAGGTGAAGAAGCATTCGATCTCATTCTGCCTTTGTGTGTGTTCTGTTAAACCTGCTTCAAAAATCTGCACACATAATGCCTCCAACTCTGTCTGATAGGTTTTAATGGAGTTAAAGAAGATTTGAAGATTTGAATTGAACGATTTTAATGACGTATATCAAATAAATGACTTTTTTTAGGAAATGGGGCAGGGCTGAACAGCTTGTGGTGGAGTTATACTGAATTTAAATCTGAAATGGAAACATTAAAACTTGAAATCGTAATCTTTTCGTGTTTGAGCTACAACAAGGGAATAATTAGCAAGATAACTGTAAAGAGTGATGGATAGTGAATTTTAGCAAACTGTATAGTCAATGTTAAAGATTTAACAACCTGCATATTTTTTTATCGAAAGCTACTAAATGGCAGCCATGTTAATTAGACAAGCTGAACCCTGACTTTCTGATCTTTATATTGGCCAAGAGGAGGAAAGCCATGTTCATATATATATATATATATATATATATATATATATATATATATATATATATATATATATATATATATATATAAAATCATCAGTCTGAGTATTATGACAGCCTAATTAAGAAATAAACTGCAAAGTAAGGATATGATTCCAGTAGTGTAGCAACCCCTGGAAGGTGTGCCAACTTAGATGCCTCAACATCATCCACAAACAGGCTTTCAAATAGATAAAGCCCATTCAAATATTCCACAAATGCATCCTGCAACAAACAAATTAGAAGAAATTGGTACTATTAATAAACTTTCATTCAGAAAATAGTATTAATAAGATCATGTCAACCAAATTGTAACATGCTGTGTTATTAAGAAATGTGTAGTCTCTTCAGCCTAATTTGTGCTAAGCAGGGATCATTCAAATAATATTTTCATTATCATTGTTATGGTACAATTAGACACATTTTGTTGCTGTTAAATAAAATCAGTGATTGTATTTTAAAAACAAAAACAACAGAACACCATTATTGCATCTGACTGATCTTTGTTTTTACTTGAAAGTTAGCTTACTAGCACTCATTTGGTGTAGGCACTGAGCCCAGTTAACTAATGTTTTTGATGATTGAACTATTCAAGAAGAGCTTGATTATGCAAGCTCTTCCCCTGCTCAGCATGTTATGCCTCACTACCAGTGTATAAATAGACCACTGTTGATCACACAAAGTGCTACACTCATTCAGAAAAAGCCTTCAGTTGTGATAGACCAAGTGCTGGTAGATCACACCCCTTTATATATTGTATAACGTTTTAATATTAACAAATATAATAATCTAAATAGCTATTGTCATTTTAAGGATCGTCACCTTATGCAGCTGAAGATCATCCTCCATCTTCTTCTGAACCTCTGCTACCTTCTGGTCCTTCAAGTCACTGAGTTTCATCTTTTCAACTGAACTCTGATACTGGGAATATGCGTCTTCTCGCTTGGAAATAAGCAGAGAACAAAGTAGAATGAATAACAAAAAAAAAGAAAATGACTGCATTAAATGTAATTACTATTATACATCCCATGTCGTATATTGTAGGATAATTATTATGTGATGTACATATTGTTCTATTGAATTCTTAATTCTGAGTTATTGGAAGGACTTCATTAATCTTTTTTAATAGTAGCTCTCTCAGTAGTGTCAACTGCAAACTAAATCACAGAGTGTTAAAATATGCTTTAATAGTAACAGTTAATTCACAGTTTTAAAAAAATGTGTGTAGATACGGTGAGCATGTCTGAAATGTAGACTTTTTGTTTTAGCATTTTTGGAAGGAAACAGAGATGACTGTTTTCCTTCCACAATTTTACAGGTCAAAACATTGTGTTTTGTGATTTCTTTGTAACAAGATTAGTTTTTATCATGTTGTTATCTTGTTTGTAACACAAAAAGACTCTGATAACTTTTTGACTTTGACTTTGATAACTGGAGCCATTTCTTGTCACTAATGTTTTTTAAGCTGATGAACAAAACATGACCTGATGTTCTTTAATAATAAATTGTCATATTTCTTTGAAATAGTTTCCTACTTTAGGATGTGTGTGTGTGTGTGTGTGTGTGTGTGTGTGTGTGTGTGTGTGTGTGTGTGTGTGTGTGTGTGTGTGTGTGTGTGTGTGTGCATGTTAGAGAGAAATAGAGAAAGTGAGAGAGAGAGAGAGAGAGAGAGAGAGAGAGAGAGAGAGAGAGAGAGAGAGAAAAGAGTGTGTGTTTTATTATTTCTTCTCAACTTCAACTTTTTACATAAATTATAGTAACATTTTATTGACTATAATGACATCAAAGGAAATCCTCAAAAGTAGATATTTTGTGGTGCTTGCATACTCGTGCACAATGCTTTCTCCTATCACTGTGTACTCTTAAGTTGTGTAATTAATACATTAATTTCTCACTTACAGTTTGTTTATCTAGTAGCCTGTAGTCGAGGTAAACCAGGTCTGGCAGGTGCGCAGCCACAAAAAATTTGTAGTTATCATTGCACATTGGATTTCCAGCAAGGTCAAGTGTGCGCAGATTCTTAAATTTTCTTAGGTATGTTACCTAAAACAGAGTGGGGATGAGAGGGAATATTGCATATCAGGCAGGATAATTGTTCTTTTGTGGATGTAAAATACGCTATATGAACCAAAGTACTGGGACACTGACATATGTCTTATTGTCTCCAAAGTCTGAGGCACACAATTGCATAGGATCTTCGGATGTGGTCAAACTACATGTTCCCTTCACTTAAACTTGGAGACCCAAACCTGTTTCAGCATGACAATACCCCTGTGCTCAAAGCCAGCTCAATGAGGATATGCTCTGCATGGGTTGTAGTGGAAGATCATGAGTGGCCTGCTTTTGAGCTCTCACCCCATACCTACTGAACACCTCTGGGATGAACCTTTAGGATTGGAACACTAACTGCACCCCAGGCAACACACTCAACCTACATCTTTACAACTTAACACCCTTCACAAATCAACAAAATCTAGTGGAACATCTTACCAGAAGAGTGGAAGTTATTATAACAGCAAATAAGGACTGAATTAGAATGTAATGTTAAAAAAAGCAAATAATCTTATTGTCAGATGTCCACAAACATCTTTTACATGTAGGGTATTTGTTTGCCACTAATCTATTTTTGATTATATCTTCTTCTTCTTCTTCTTTCGGCTGCTCCCATTAGGGGTCGCCACAGCGGATCATCCGTCTCCATACCACCCTGTCCTCTATATCTGCCTCTTTCACACCAACTACCTGCATGTCTTCCCTCACCACATCCATGAACCTCCTCCTTGGCCTTCCTCTTTTCCTCCTACCTGGTGGCTCCATCTTCAGCATTTTTCTACCAATATAATTCATGTCCCTTCTCTGCACATGTCCAAACCATCTCAATCTCGCCTCCCTCACCTTGTCACCAAAACATCCTACATGCGCTGTCCCTCTAATAAACTCATTTCTAATCTTGTCCATCCTTGTCACTCCCAACGAAAACCTCAACATCTTCAGCTCTGCTACCTCCAGCTCCACCTCCTGTCTTTTACTCAATGCCACTGTCTCTAATCCATACAACATCGCAGGTCTCACCACAGTCCTATAAACTTTCCCTTTCATTCTTGCAGATACTCTTCTATCACAAATCACTCCTGTCACTCTTCTCCACCCACTCCACCCTGCCTGCACTCTTTTCTTCACTTCCCTAACACACTCTCCATTACTTTGCACTGTTGACCCCAGGTACCTGAACTCCTCCACCTTCTCCACCTCTTCTCCCTGCAACCGCATCACTCCACTGCCCTCCCTCTCATTCACACACATGTACTCTGTCTTACTCCTACTGACTTTCATTCCCCTTCTCTCCAGCGCATATCTCCACCTCTCCAGGCTCTTCTCAACCTGCTCTCTACTCTCACCACAAATCACAATATCATCTGCAAACATCATAGTCCAGGGAGACTCCTGTCTGACCTCGTCCGTCAACCTGTCCATCACCACTGCAAACAGGAAAGGGCTCAGGGCCGATCCTTGATGCAGTCCAACCTTCACCCTGAACCAGTCTGTCGTACCTACTGCACACTTTACTGCCGTCACACTGTCCTCATACATGTCCTGCACCACCCTCACATACTTCTCTGACACACCTGACTTCCTCATACAATACCACAACTCCTCTCTCGGCACCCTGTCGTACGCTTTCTCTAAATCCACAAATACACAATGCAGCTCCTTCTGTCCTTCTCTATACTTCTCCATCAACATCCTCAAAGCAAATAAGGCATCTGTGGTGCTCTTCCTCGGCATGAAACCATACTGTTGCTCACAAATGGTCACCTCTTCTCTCAGCCTGGCTTCCACTACTCTTTCCCATAACTTCATGGTGTGACTGATCAACTTTATTCCCCTGTAGTTACTGCAGGTCTGCACATCTCCCCTATGCTTAAAGATCGGTACCAGCACACTCCTTCTCCATTCCTCAGGCATCCTCTCCCCTTCCAGAATCCAGTTAAACAATCTGGTTAAAAACTCCACTGCCATCTCTCCTAAACATCTCCACGCTTCTACCGGTATGTCATCTGGTCCAACCGACTTTCCATTCTTCATCCTCTTAATCGCTGCTCTCACTTCCTCCTTACTAATCCTATCTACATCCTGCTTCACCAACTCCACATCCTCCAACCTTCTCTCTCTCTGATTTTCCTCATTCATCAGCTGCTCAAAATACTCCCTCCATCTTCTCAACACACTCTCCTCACTAGTCAACACATTTCCCTCTCCATCCTTTACTGCTCTAACTTGCAGTACATCCTTCCTAGCTCGGTCCCTCTGCTTGGCCAATCGGTATAAATCCTTTTCTCCTTCCTTAGTGTCCAACCTCTTATACAGTTCCTCATATGCCTTTTCCTTGGCTTTCGCCACATCCCTTTTAACCTGCTGCCGCATCTCCTTGTACTCCTGCCTACTTTTCTCATCACTCTGTCGATCCCACTTCTGTTTTGCCAACCTCTTTCCCCTAATGCTCTCCTGCACTTCCTCATTCCACCACCACGTCTCCTTGTCTTGCTTTCTATTTCCAGATGTCACACCAAGTACTTTTCTAGCTGCATCCCTCATCACTCCTGCAGTAGTTGCCCAATCATCCGGCACCTCTTCACCACCACCAAGCCCCTGTCTGACCTCTTGCCTGAACCTCACACTACACTCTTCCTCCTTCAGTTTCCACCATCTTATTCTTCTTTCAAACCTTACTTTCCTCCTCTTCTTCTTCGCCTCCAAAACCATCCTACAGACCACCATCCGATGCTGTCTAGCTACACTGACCCCCGCCAACACCTTACAGTCTCCAATCTCCTTCAGGTTGCATCTCCTACACAGAAGATAATCCACCTGTGTGCACCTTCGTCCACTCTTATACGTCACCCTATGATCCTCCTTCTTCCTAAAATACGTGTTCACCACTGCCATTTCCATCCTTTTAGCAAAATCTACCACCATCTGTACCAACATTTAAAGTACCAACCCGAACCTCTACTCTCCTACACTGCTCCTTTTCCTGCCGTCTCTGTAGACGCCTTCCTCCTCTCCTTCTCCTTCTTCGGCCAACAGTAGCCCAATTTCCACCGGTACCCTGTCGGCTAACGATACCTGTGGCGGTCGTTGTTAACCCGGGCCTCGACCGATCCGGTATGAAATTCTCATTTGTGATCCGCATATTTGATTTGGCACATGTTTTACGCTGGATGCCCTTCCTAACGCAACCCTCCCCATTTACCCGGGCTTGGGACCGGCACTAAGAGTACACTGGCTTGTGCCCCCCTAATGGCTGGGTTCTATTTTTGATTATATAGCAGTTTTAAACAGAAAGCAGTTTTATAGAAATCCAGATATAGCCATATAAGCAAACCAGCAGTTCTTAAAAGATACAAACCGGTACCATCAAGTACAGTATACAAACAAACATATCCAAATAAGCAGCTGAAATTACATTTGTGTATATTCACACATACATATATTTTCTCTATATAATAAGTAACTATATAACATTGGTTCTCAAAGTGTGGGGCGCGTCCCTCTAGTGGGGAATAAAGACATGACAGGTTGGGTGCAATAAATGCAAACATTTCTGATTTTTTTCTTTAATCTTCATTAATAATTTTCTCTATTGATAATAAAGTTCATACACCTAAAGCAACTACAGAGAAAAAAGTTCTATTGTGCAAAAATAACTGCTTACTGCCGGTAAGTTGGGATAGTGAGATGGGCTGTTCAGATGTTGCTTCATTGAAAACAAGGTACAAATTTTGAAAAAACTTGCAGTGATAACGTTAACATACTGATGTGTTCTTTTTGTTCTTGACTTTCTTTATCACTCTTGCAAAATGTATTTGCTCTTTTTTATGCACAGATTGCAAAGTGACAGTAAGGTAAAGTGATATTTTCTCTATTTTTGTACCTGACACTATTTGATGCAATTGGTTTATAACTTGATATTTCAATACATTTAATTTAATTTAAATAAATGTTAAGTTTTTCATTGCCAATTTTTGGGGTGGCTTGGAGGCGGGGCTTGTAAATTCACCCCCCTCTAAAGTGGGGAATGGTAGAAAAAGTTTGAGAACCACTGCTTGAGCATAAAGTTAATAAACAATAATATATTTCTTGTCTTACAATCTTCACAATTAACAGAGTATTATTTAAACTGTTTTTGGACTTACATTTTCTAACTCTTTGATTAAATTGTTACCAATTGACACGATTTGCAGGTTTTGCAGTGCATCCATATTCTCTATTACAGAGATGCGATTGTTGAACAAACTCAGGTCCTGAAGTTTCACGAGTGTATCCAATCCTTCAATCACCTCAATATTATTGAAAGACAAGTCTATGACAACAATTAAAATAGAAGATCAAGTTGTAACATTTAAACATTAGAATATTTCAATGTTCTAAAGAAAAAAAGTGGAACTCACCAAGCCATACTAGGTTTGTAAGCATTTCTATTCCTTGAATCTTTTCAATTATATTATTGTCGAGTTGAAGCTTGGTTAACGACGTTAATTGCCATAGGTTTTCTATCTTCAAGATGTCTGAAAATAATAAAATAAGTCAAACATACAGCAGAATCAACAATGTAAACGTGCGCATTGGTATGTACAAATCTTACGTCTGTAGTCCAGGCGCAGATGAGACACTCTGTTGTAATTTAAGACTTCTTCTTTGACTATACATCCAGCCTGTTCTTTAGGTCCCTGCTCTTCAATTGCTTTTTCCAGCATTTCCTCATTAATTACGCAGGACTCTTTCATATTATATATTTCGTTCATTTTGATGATTCTGCAAAAGTGTGACACATATTACTAGCCTTGTTATTACACAGTATATGCAAATACCACTGGGTATTTTAGTTGCCCTGTTCATTAGTTTCCTTTCTTGCTGTTTAGTGATGCTGTATTAGTTTTTTGCCTTTTTCTGGCCTGTGATTCCTCCCTTTTTTGCAAAACCCAGGTATATCTACCATTCTCAAGTGCCTCAATAATTCATGTTCAAATCAAATAAAATGTATGATTTATTTTCACAATACAGGCCTTGACTGTCTTATGTCACAATAATCTTTTTGCCCCAGTATCCGAATTGTTTTGAAAAAGCTAATGAGTATTAAAGGGTGTTTGCTTATTTGTCCCTTGAAAAAAAAACTCTCACATGGTCATACATTCACATTTCCTATTAGCAAAACTACAAGTCAATTTTAACTGACATTTTTTTCTGATTCTCTTCTCCATTTCAATTCCACTGATTAATGGAGGCAGTAATATTAATATGCCTAATCATAAACAATTACAATGGTGAATAAGACAGATCCTGGTGATTCAGATACATTTCTTAACTAAATCTGTTGTCTTTTAATTAGGCTATCTGGACATTTAAAATGTTGAGACTTCAGATGTAATTGTGAATACTTGATCAAAACTTGACAGATTTTGTGTAAGAAGATTAGTCTTAGCTATTAGTTATAAATGTTTGTTAATCAGTCTCTGTATGTCACATGTTTAAAAAAATTGATTTTTGTACAGTATTCTGCTGCAGGTTTTTTCAGACAACCACAAACTTATATGTAGGTTTGTGAAAGAAAACACAAAAGCATTAATGGTTCAGCTTTGGACTGTTCGGGCTGACCTTTCCTCACGATGTACAGCTTTTCTCGAGTCTGTCTTGTAAATGGCCTTGTAAGTATACCTGCAACCAAATCAATTTCTTCTCCTCTGTCAGGAATGGAAAAACAACAGCAATTAAATCCACATGAACTAATTTGAGCTTTTTCAGTTTGCAGCAGATGCGGATTGTGAGCTCTGATTAGCGCATTCTCTGACCATTTAGTCAAAAAACTTAAAAATGCTGGAAATACTGTGTTTGCATGCCTGCTAGAGGCCTTCTGAATGGGTAAAGTCAGATTAATTAAAGCAACAGTTTCAGGCAATATAAAATATGATGCTAAAAAATCCAGCAGTATTACTGGATACTTAGGACATTTAAAGGCAAATATTTTTGTACTTTTACTCCAGTAAAAGTTTTAAAACAGCACTTTTACTGGAGTAATATTTTACCTATAATAAAAAATTCAATGTAAACTTTCACTCGTTGGTGCAGCAGAAGCAGCACACCAAAGAGAGAAGCTATGAAATAAAAATAATGTACTATTAGGGATAATTTAATACATATTCATGGATTAAAATATATTAAAATGTAAGTCAGTGATTCTGATAGAGTGCAGAAAAGGTCTTGCTGGCCCTCACAGCCCACCACTGATAAGAATGCATTTTGCAAGCTGTTAAAGCGTCATAAATCCCCTCCCTCATATTAACAAGATTAAAAAATAGCTTAACGTAATAATTAATATAATTTATTATAGTAATTATATAACAAAAAAATATTTCAGGGCAGTTCACTGTGCCTTTGTTACAATTATACCTGTATTACTATAATAACCTGTTCGCAAATTAGTATTGATATATTTGTCTTTTAGACATTATATAAATTTTATTCTATTCAGATTATGTGATATGATTTGCGCCATTACCTAACCAAGGTTACCGAACCAAGGTTTTAAGCCAATGCAGTTCATTAGAGAATGGCAGAGAACTCGCCCTTCTAGCCCAGAATTACTATTTTAGTAAAAAGCAATACAATAATAACAATATAAACATATTTAATACGAAAGATCCCCAAAAAAAAGTAAAAAAAAAAAAAAAGAACGAATCAGTAAAAAACTAACTCACCTCTTCGGGTTGTTTACATATGAACGCGTTCGAGCATCTGTTGCCTAGCAACAGAACAGAGTCTTAGGGTGCGTTCAATAAAATGAAACGTTATAGAGGGTCTTTAATAGAAGATGGTCAAATGTTAGCTGATTTGGATATTTACATCATCTGACGTTTATCACTGGTGGCAATTTTTATTTGAATGCTGTTAAAGAACAAATCGTTTATTCAATGTGTGTGGTACTTTTTATATTTAATCTTTTTTGCATTACCATGTGTTTTTATCATGTATTTTTGGGATATACAGACAAATCAGTATATACATTGCAAATGATTAATGTGTGTTAGAATATATATATATTTGAAGCATGAATGAGAACAATGTAGTTTGTTTTGAACTTGTAAAAGAGTGATTTGTAAAAAGTAATAATAGTGTCAAAACTATTTATGGAAGGCGGTTTAAAAGCTTCTTGACTTTCCGTGTTAGAAGGTCATGAACAGGCTAAAACCTGGACCATGAATAAATCATAATACTTAAATAAAAAATAGATTGACTGGTTTTATCATCATTATATTATAACATTAGAAAGAACCTAGTTATTTGAATAATAATAGATAATGAACTAAATGGTATATGAATATATATGGTGGATGAAGTAAAAGGTAAAAAAAAAATATATATATATATATATGGTTGTTACCGCAAGTTTGGAAGAGGATTAAAGACTGGGGCCTTTCTTGAAACCGCCTGATTGTTTTCTGCTAAATAAGAATGCTTTCTCCTTTGACATCACAAAGCTGGATCCTCAACTTAGTTTCATTTACTTGCCATTTTCACTTTTTTTTTTTTTTAGTCAATTTGTTAGTTTTGATAAGAATTGGCCACAATATGTGTAATAGTAATATACATTGTTTAATGCTTTAATTAACACCAAAAATGCATGATAAATTTATAAATTACTGACAAAAATCGAAACTGCAAATCAGTGGTGAAAGAGAAATAAAAGAAACAAAATAGGGACATGCTTTTAAAGAATAATTCTAATCTTTGAGGAACTTTTTTGCATTGGACTTTCACCCCACAAAAATGCAGATTTTTTTCTCTTATATAAACACATTATGTTTTTTTTTGTTTGCTTGGAGTTAATGGTAACATCGACTCCTATATACAATTAATTAGGCTTACTGTGGCAATCGGTTTATAGTTAAGCAAAATGAGCTTGGAGCCTGTGAATGTAGCACAGATCTTTTGATTGACGCGTATTATTGCCAATCAATAAAGAGTTTTAACTGCATTGTCCAATTACATTTCTCTGTGGAAGACCCTGGCCCGCCCACTGTCCTCTCGCCTGCTTGTGCACAGTTTGTTGTCATCAAGATGGAGTTCTTGTTGGGGAATCCGTTCAGCACTCCCGTCGGCCAGTGCATTGGTAAGTTTCACTCCAACACAAGGCTTTTATTTAAACGTTTGGTTCTGAGGAAAACATCTTGTGTAACACGCTTCTTTCATTTCAGCGCATTGCATAGTGAATTAGCATACTCCCGGCTAGTTGTTCCGGTCGCTGTTGAATTAGCTTAGCTGGCTAGGAGGCTAACCGTGTTAGCGAAACTGTTTCACTGTAACGAGTCATTCTTTAGTGTCACTGATCAACTCCGCTTCCGAGTCATAGTAAAAAAAAAACACAGCTCAATTTATTTATTTATTTTAATTTTATTAATGTTGTAATATTGTACGACAAGGCAATACATCTGGTGTACACACTTGGAGATCATACGTCATAAGTGCGTGACGTCATTTAGGTTTTCCCAACGTATTTTACATTAAGCCAGAACCCAACCACCAGGATCAGGACCGGTACCGAGCCGCCAGCAAGAAGAAAAAACTTTGAAATTCTTTTTTCACCCCATTATTTAATAATACATATAAACTAATTATAAAATAATAATAAAACTTCCCCCACTTGTTTGTCACATTTTTCTATGCATTTACATTTTCCATTAATTAAACTTGCAATGTTTTGAAATTGAAATTGCATTATGCTGAGTTGAGTTTTAGGTAATTAATTAAATCATATAATATGTATAATAGTAATATATAGTATGCGCGTTGTCAAAAATCCTTTTTTGGCAAACTGGTCCGTGATGCAAAAAAGAAGAGGGGGTCGAACAGTTCTTTCAGACAAGCTGACCATAGTCAAGTCAAGTCAAGTCAAGTCAAGTCAAGTTTATTTCTATAGCGCTTTTCACAACAGACATTGTCTCAAAGCAGCTTTACAGAAATCAACAGTTAAGGTGAATGATGTGTATTTATCCCTGATGAGCAGCCGTGGTGACTGTGACAAGGAAAAACTCCCTTAGATGTTATGAGGAAGAAACCTTGAGAGGAGCCAGACTCAAAAGGGGAACCCATCCTCATTTGTGTGACATCAAGAGTGTGATCATAAATCTTTCAACAATACAGAACACTGTAGAGTGAGAATTAACATGAGCACTGGAGTATAAGATTATAAGTGATGTTGTTTCTGCAGTCTTATACATTTGTGATCATCACAGATCCAGCATCAGCTTCTCCATGCCAGAGCCTTTAAACACTTCAGGAGGTCCAATGTCAAAACTCCACACATGTAGTGGGATCCAGTTGGCACTGGTACGTCTCAAGATGGTTAAGGATGTTTGCGAGTTTGGCATCTACTTTTTCAAAGGTCCGTAATCATCACGAGGTGGGAGGTGACTGGAGCTGGCCAAACCTCAGGGTGTCTCGGGATGGGGAGAGAAAGAGAAGCAGTGGAGAGAAATTAGCGTAGCTGCTGTTCATGATATTAACAGCACAAGTTGATAATGTGCATGTGATCAGATGTTCTGGAGCACAAGGTTATGATGTGATGTGTGTTATGTGTAGGCTTTGCTAAAAAGATATGTTTTTAATCTGCACTTAAACTGGGTGAGTGTGTCTGAGCCCAGAACACTGTCAGGAAGACTATTCCAGAGTTTAGGAGCTAAATGTGAAAATGCTCTACCGCCTTCAGTGGACTTTGCTATTCTAGGAACTACTAGAAGTCCAGAGTTTTGAGATCTCAGGGAGCGTGGCGGATTGAAGCGTGTTAAAAGACTAGATAGGTACGTGTGAGCCGAACCATTAAGTGCTTTATAAGTAAGAAGTAATAGTTTGTAGTCTATTCGAAACTTAACAGGAAGCCAGTGCAGGGATGATAAGATTGGGGTTATGTGATCATATTTTCCATAGTGTCCACACTCCTCCAGCACTGATCAGACTTTAGCACCAGCATTATTATAAAAAGCAATGTTGGATCTTCGTTTTCTTTTTTTTTTCCATTTCTGAATTGATTCTTCCTATTTTCAATACGTTCAGTATGCTTATAAATATAGTGTGAATATGATGTTTTGGGTCACTTTAACACCTATGAACCCGAATAGGTTTATTTATTGTTCCAACATTATACAGTACAGTGCAGAGTGAAACTGATAAGAAAAGGTGCTACATAAGACAACATAAATTAACAACAAAGTCCATCATCAGCGACAGAATTACAGCAAAACATATTTTGTTAACAATAAATAATTAAGCGGGACATAGAGCCGAGAATATGCTTGTATTTTCTTTTACGTTCGGTTTTTCACGTTTTGTCTCCTAATATTTGTTAATTCAAGTATCCCGAACACATCGCATGACTTCAGAACTACAGCTCTGTCTTTTGGATCGGTTTGTGCCTTGAGGGTCAGATTCGCAGCTTGTCTCTCACTAACTATTAAAAATGTCGCCAAAGTACATAAAATTTTTGATTCACCTCCTGCACTTTGGTTGATTAAGAATCACATTGCTTACTCACACCAGACATCGACTGACTGTTTGGACCTGAGTGATTGCTGCTAGGATTCACCTGCCTAAATAAACCTTACTTCAGGGTGGGCATCACACAGGGGGTTTGATTCAAATTAGGGCTGCTGCTATTGTTTATTATAGTAATCAAGCGTTCTAACAATTATTCCATGGATTAATCGGATAAGTACTTTTTTTTAATTAAAGAGCAATGCTAAATGAGAGAGATAAAAGAAAACAAATCTCTTAAAATGAATAAATAATTAGTTTTTCTTTTTAGAAAAATGTACATATTTATTGCTGGAATTGCATAGAAGAATGTCGGTGAAAATGAAACCTATTTAGTGCATTTAATAGCCATTTTACATCAAAATGCAAATACAGTGCGTTCAAAAAGTCCCTCCGCAGTGGCCGTGTAGAGTAGGTTATAGGAAAATATCAATTTAAAGAAACTCTTAATTATTCCTGCTCGTATTTATTTATTAAATCCCGCAGTATCGTGATGTGGTTTACACGCACTAAAGCCGTGTATTTATCGGCAGGTTTAAAAACGTGCTCCATTACCTGCTCTCATTTTCTTTATTTTTTTTGTTTGAAATGATCCCTAACTTTGGAAACTTTCTGGCGTATTCTTTGGTGTAAATCTTCGCCTCGCCCCTCGCTGTTTTCTTCCCGTTTCTCCCTTTTTCATTCTGCAGTGTCTCCTGTCCAGAGTTTAGCAGGTGGTACGTCAGTAATAATGGTTCGTGGGAAACACAGTGCTCCATGGACTAAGCGAAGCCGTGTAATTTGCCTCGATGAATTTTTGTACTCAAGTTACTCGAGAAATCGTTAAAGCCATAATTCTGATCGAATAATCGCTGCATGTGTGAAAGCATCCAGAGTATCAACTGCTACCAAGCTGTTTTTTGAACTTGTATCCGAACTGTTCTCTTGCCAAGCTGTGTGAGAGAACGTGGTTTTGGACACGTTTATAAAATGTAATACAGCAAAAAGGTGAAGGGCACTGGAAAGGTACCAGGGCCAGTGCCATCCTAGGCTCTGCCTCCTTCAACCTTCACAAGCAATTTTTGATTAAAAAAAGCTGTTCGTTTTATAACACAAACCAAGTGTCATTGTCAATATGTTTTAGGAAAGAACCTGCTACGATCTTCCTGGCAGCACAGGTTTCCTGTATGATTCAGCAGCGTGTTGTGTAAAAATGGAGATGCATGAATCATGCGCAGGCGTGCGTTTTCTTGATCGTCTCGCAGAATATTCGCGAATATTTTGCAAATAAATAATGTGGATATTTAGTAAAGAAAAGTACCCATGGAGGCAAACGGGCTGTTGTGTGTGTGGCTTGGTGGCTGTTTACTGACTTGAAATTGAACCTGCTGTTGACTGATGAGGAAAGCGAACTAGAATAATTGAGGGCAATAGTAAATAGGTCAGGGCCCTGCTAAAATGATTATGAAAACGATAACTCTTGTTTTGAGTCATGGAAGAAACCATTTCTGAGCTGCCATAAAACTCCCTAAGAGCCTGGATGGAAAATGCCTACTTGGTTCTTATTTATACAGCAGCATCCATGCCGTCAATTCTCATCTTTAGGCATGACAGAAGCAGAAGTTTTGACAGGAAAGAACATGCATGTAAAATTGTATAAAAAAAAAAAAAAAAAGAAGCAAGCAATCTATCATAAAAGGGTGAAAATCATCAGGCGATGTGTCTACGTTGTAGAATATTAGCCGTTTAGCCGTAGAACTTGGCACACGTTGTGGTTTGAGACGCAGCCCTGAATTCCATTCGAATGTGTATCAACGAGGCCTCAGTGTTGAGCACTTAAGCCACGCTGTGTAGAGTAATGCAGCCCAATGAAATGTTCTTCCAGATGTAACTCGCTGTATTATTTACTTCTGCCAGCATTAAGTAGAAGATCATCTCTCCAGATTATCTCTCCAGCTTTCTTCAGCCCTAGGCATTTTAACTTCTTTGCATTTAAATCTGGATGCTTAGAAATAAATATAAATATATATTAATAATAATAAATAAACATAGTAATCTTTTTTTTTTTAAATGCTACACTTTGTGAAGCATTTATATATCTATAAATATCTATCTATATATCTATATATATATCTATATCTATCTATATATATATACAGTGCCTTGTGAAAGTATTCGGCCCCCTTGAACTCTGCGACCTTTTGCCACATTTCAGGCTTCAAACATAAAGATATAAAACTGTAATTTTTTGTGAAGAATCAACAACAAGTGGGACACAATCATGAAGTGGAACGAAATTTATTGGATATTTCAAACTTTTTTAACAAATAAAAAACTGAAAAATTGGGCGTGCAAAATTATTCAGCCCCTTTACTTTCAGTGCAGCAAACTTTCTCCAGAAGTTCAGTGAGGATCTCTGAATGATCCAATGTTGACCTAAATGACTAATGATGATAAATAGAATCCACCTGTGTGTAATCAAGTCTCCGTATTAATGCACCTGCACTGTGATAGTCTCAGAGGTCCGTTTAAAGCGCAGAGAGCATCATGAAGAACAAGGAACACACCAGGCAGGTCTGAGAAACTGTTGTGGAGAAGTTTAAAGCCGGATTAGGATACAAAAAGATTTCCCAAGCTTTAAACATCCCAAGGAGCAGTGTGCAAGCGATAATATTGAAATGGAAGGAGTATCAGACCACTGCAAATCTACCAAGACCTGGCCGTCCCTCTAAACTTTCAGCTCATACAAGGAGAAGACTGATCAGAGATGCATCCAAGAGGCCCATGATCACTCTGGATGAACTGCAGGGATCTACAGCTGAGGTGGGAGACTCTGTCCATAGGACAACAATCAGTCGTATACTGCACAAATCTGGCCTTTATGGAAGAGTGGCAAGAAGAAAGCCATAACTTAAAGATATCCATAAAAAGTGTCGTTTAAAGTTAGCCACAAGCCACCTGGGAGACACACCAAACATGTGGAAGAAGGTGCTCTGGTCAGATGAAACCAAAATCTAACTTTTTGGCAACAATGCAAAACGTTATGTTTGGCTTAAAAGCAACACAGCTCATCACTGTCAAACATGGTGGTGGCAGCATCATGGTTTGGGCCTGCTTTTCTTCAGCAGGGACAGGGAAGATGGTAAAAATTGATGGAAAGATGGATAGAGCCAAATACAGGACCATTCTGGAAGAAAACCTGATGGAGTCTGCAAAAGACCTAAAACTGGGACGGAGATTTGTCTTCCAACAAGACAATGATCCAAAACATAAAGCAAAATCTACAATGAAATGGTTCACAAATAAACATATCCAGGTGTTAGAATGGCCAAGTCAAAGTCCAGACCTGAATCCAATCGAGAATCTGTGGAAAGAACTGAAAACTGCTGTTCACAAATGCGCTCCATCCAACCTCACTGAGCTCGAGCTGTTTTGCAAGGAGGAATGGGCAAGAATTTCAGTCTCTTGATGTGCAAAACTGATAGAGACATACCCCAAGTGACTTACAGCTGTAATCGCAGCAAAAGGTGGCGCTACAAAGAATTAATTTAAGGGGGCTGTTTTTTATTTATTAAAAAAGTTTGAAATATCCAATAAATTTCGTTCTAATTCATGATTGTGTCCCACTTGTTGTTGATTCTTCACAAAAAAATTACAGTTTTATATCTTTATGTTTGAAGCCTGAAATGTGGCAAAAGGTTGCAAGGTTCAAGGGGGTCGAATACTTTCGCACGGCACTGTGTGTGTATGTGTATATATATATATATATATATATAGATAGATAGATAGATAGATAGATAGATAGATAGATAGATAGATAGATAGATAGATAGATAGATAGATAGATAGATAGATAGATAGATAGAGATAATATAAAATGATTTGAGAATCATAATCATGATTTTGTTGTCACACTATCCTCCTGCTAGATGCTGTTTTCTGTCCGATGCTGGAGTTTCATGGCAGATCCCTCTGAGCCTGTCTGCTTCAGGTCCTAGGAGTCACAGCAGAAAATTGTTCTCCCTGTTGTCAGGATAATCTGTGGCCTGGAGCCCAGAAGAGCAAAATTGGCTATGCTCCTCTGAGGATTTTAGCAGTCACCTGCTAAAGTCTGTGTGCATATATACTGAAGAGGAGAGTTAGAATTCATCTTCTTTATCTCTGATTGCTCATCTCAGATTATTTTACCTGGTGGACAAAAACTGATTTGCTGTCCATCCTAGCTTTCTGCTTGTACATACATTAAATGAACAAAAGTTTGTGGACACCTGACTATAAAATTTTGTATGTGCTTTTTGAACATCCCATTCCACATCTAGTTCTCATGGGTGTTAGTAATATCAGGCACTGATGTAGGGTAAAGAAGCGTGGGTTTAGTCAGCATTCCAATTTATGTCAGTGGTTTTCAGTAGGATTGAGGACAGAGCTCTATAGGGCACTCAGGATCTTCCACTCCAACCCACATACACTTCATGGAGCTTGATTTGTCCATATGCGCATTGTCGGGGTATGAGCGAGGCCCTTAACTTGGAAGTTGCATCGAATAAATCACTGTAAAAATTCACTAGCAATATTAAATCCTAATGTTCTGCGAGCCACATTGTGAACTCACCCACTTGCCCTCTTGTTGCCTGCCTGCTGTTCATAGTTTGTTGACACAGTCATCCAGGAAACTTTTCTAAGAGTGGGTGGATGTTCTGGATCTTTTTAGCTTCTTCCATTCTTATTAACAATAACAAGCTGCTGTTTTTGTGACTGTGTGTGTGCATGGGTGTGTGTGTGGGGGGGGGGTGGTTGCTTCTTAAAGTTGGTCTTCATCGTGACGATATGGTATAGACATTGTGGTTTTCATAATTAATTAATTATGAGTATCATTAGGTGTTGGTGCTGTTATACAACCAACAGTATTCACTGAAACAACTGGATGTTAATATTCATGCACGAGGCCATGACCATGCTTGTGCATTACAATGGTATAATAGCTGTACTCCTGTACACCAACTCGTTCATGTAATTATTTAATCTAATCAGTCAATCATGTGGCATCAGTTCAAAGCATTACTTCAGACAATGTTCACATCAACTAGCAAAATGGGTGTGTCACAGTCAATGACTTGTTGGTGTGTGCCAGATGGTTGGTTTGAGGGTTTTTTCTTTATAGTTGTTGATCACCTGGGATTTCCATTCATCACAGTGTCTGAAGTTTATTACAAATGGGGCAGTAGAGAGAAAACATCCAGTGAGTGGCAGTTATGTGGATGAAGACTCCCCGATGTTGAGAGAAGTCAGTGGAGAATGTCTAGACTGGTTTGTGCTCACCAGAGGTTTGGCTTCAGTGAATGTACAACTGTGGTCAGCAAAAAATCAGAATGCACATGTCAACCCTTGAGTCTGAAGGCCATTAACAGAAGACCACACAAGGTTTAATTGTCAACTAAAATCAGAAAGAGAAATTTTGTGGTGAATGCAGATTCAACAAAACTGTACAGTTGAAGACTGAAAAAATGTCGCCGAGTCTGATTATTCCTGATTGCTGCTGTGGCACACCAATAGTAGTGTCTGAATTACAGTAACATACACTAACATAATCTGCCTTGTTTAAATAGTCCAAGTTGGTGTAATAGTGTAATATTTGCAGACACTTGGTTTGTTGTGTTCAAAAGTCAACCATTCGCATGAGTATGAGTAAAATAGCAGCTAGTGGGAATGAAAACCAGGCCAACATGTCTGTTCTTGATTCCCACCAGAAATTGTTGTAACACACTGCTTTTAGACTATTGATCTACATTGTACAAATTCATACATTATACAGTTATTTAAGGGAGCAGCGATTTGGACAAATACAGCACTGTTGGTTGTGAGTGCAGTTGTGACTCTGGCTCTGAGGTAGAGGATGGTACAGCCTGATGCTCTGCATCACATGACCTGCACTGCTTTCCCTCGCAGATGAAATTCGCAGCTCCTGTTTGACTGTAGACGGATGGAGCAGATTTGCTTTAGCTTTGTTACTTATTTGAATTTACACTTTCTCTGACGTCTTTACTTTCCATGACTGCCTTTTTTAAAAAAAAAAAACTATTTTGCTTTTAAGCTTGATTTATACTGTTGTGTGTACTTGATATGCACCACGGACAATGGAAGTTGTGTTGCGTGTCGCTGGGAAATTCCAGTGGTGGACAGTAAGGACGTAAATGTAATTTGTTACTTCACTAGTAGCTTTTTTACTAGTTACTTTACTTTACAAGGAGCTTTTTTTATGTACCTGTGCCTTAGTAAAATATTTTCATCTGGGGAGACTTTTACTTCAACTTCACAAAATTTTCAATATATTACTTTTTACTCAACAACATTTTGTGAAATCAGTCGTTCCCTTTTATTTATGAGTGTATAAAAACGTGGTAGAGCACCTAATGTGTCTCTACTTTAACTCAACCAGATGGTTTGTGTACCTCGTCCTCCACTGGGAAATCTCTTTTGTCTTTTTCCTTTTTTAAAAAAAAAAATATATTTCTCTTCACATATGCAGTGGTTCATTCTGGGAATTCAAAACAGAACATTCAGCGTGGACTAGAACAACCGGTCTCAGATTGTGAGGTTTTGCTTTCAAGCTAATTTCTGTCGCAACTTGATCATGACAAGAAAGCAATTTGATCATAAATACATTCAACTGCAGGAAGTACAAAAAAAGCTGTGCGAACAAACCAGAAGTGTTGGTTATTTAAAGTTCTGAAGTTCTTTCTACCTCTTTTAAACCTATTGAAGCCTGCTACAACCAACTGACCCACACTTTTTTTTATATTTTCTTACAATGGGATTCGTGAGGCTGGACAAATATGACATTTTTCAGTTGTTTCACACTTTTTTGTTATGTACAGTACAGACCAAATTTTTGGACACACCTTCTCATTCAAAGAGTTTTCTTTATTTTTATGACTATGAAAATTGTAGAGTCACACTGAAGGCATCAAAACTATGAATTAACACATGTGGAATTATATACATAACAAAAAAGTGTGAAACAACTGAAAATATGTCATATTGTAGGTTCTTCAAAGTAGCCACCTTTTGCTTACATTACTGCTTTGCACACTCTTGGCATTCTCTTGATGAGTATGTATGTATGTATGTATGTATAACTCTGCAAGTCTGTGAAGAGGATAAGATAAAAATCTCAAAAAAGACTTTACATGATATACATATGTACATATATGAATGTTTTATGATACAGAATATACAGAATAAATATGGGTGCAATATACAGTAGTTCAATGATAAACTTAAGTTATGGATGGTGCATAGTGGATGAAGAATTGCAATACAGACAAAAGTGACAGTGCAATAGTGTATTTGTTGACATTATATGATCAGCTGTTCAGTGCAGATTATCATAGAAAACCAAGACAAGCATGTAAATATAGGCATAAAAGGTTAGTTAAGAAAAATGTTTGGTGTTTAAAAGGAGGAACCCACACACCGCAGTGGCTCAGACTGTGTGTAAGACTGTTCAGGTCGCCATGTCATTTTATTTTAATGCATCATTTGAGTGATTGATGTGGTATGTCTCTCAGTGTCTCTGCACTGTGCTCTATACTTCCTCCTAATGCGCTGCATACTAATATCGACCTCCGTTTGACCCTGTCCTGCTTTTTCGGTACAGCATCGGGGACGAAGTTGGTGTGCCATAGATTTCTGCAGAAATATATGGTTTGGTTTAGCTTCAGCACTGCCAAGCTGCCACTGTTGGGCCCCTAAAGCAAGGCTCTTAACCCTCTGTGCTCCAGGGGCACCAAATCCTGGCTGACCCTGCGCTCTGACCCCAGCTTCCTAGCAAGCATAAATATGTGAAAAAAATTATTTTACTGTGCGTACTGTGACAAATAAAGGCAGCTTCTCTTTCTGTTTCTTTCACCCAGTTTTACTAAAAGACCGATTCACTGGTTTGAATCGTATTGATTCTATAAAAGTTTATCGTTTATTGTCAAAACCTGTTCAAATCATATTGTGTGCCTACCTGTAGGTCTAAAAATCTAATGCTTGATCATGTTGAGTTCATCTGTAACAATAAAAAAAGTCTATAAAAAGGGCATACACACGTGTGGATCAGAGAGCAAATAGTGCCTCCGTTGCTACTGACAGTGTACTATAGCAAAAGGCCAGTGCATAAATAAAGGCATAGATGGAAGTTTCGAGACGAGAGAAAGCGCCTTCAGCCATCCATGAAAGCTAGCTCTGTATTCCAGCATGTCATAGACAGCTCTTTAGCACTGCCAAGCAGAACTCCGGCCTTTCACTGATGGACTGACTGATGGAGGCTCCTCCATGTTGAAGTGCCAAGTCATTACTGCTTGAGTGTTAATTTATTAACATAGCCATTAAAGAATTTCACCCAAGTGGAACCTGTACTTTGTTAAACCTTTAAAGAGTGCGGTGCTTCTGCTTGGGGGGTTTTTAGTAATAGACTGGGGTGCAGGGAGGGAAAGCAGAGACCCTCTGGTTTAGCTTTTGAGCTCTTATCGGAGGCTTGGGCTTTGCTCACACATGGGGTGTAGGAGAAATAGAAAATGTAAGGTCTAAGGTAGCAGAGTCGGTTTTGGAATTTTGATAGAGTCGAGAGATGCAAAAATGCATAGTTTCTATACAATTTAAAAAATCTAGTTTTACAAGAGTCATGAGTAATGCAATTGTAATTAAACCCATAAGTTTAAGTACAATAAAAACATAGACTCTGGTTACTTGAAATTAAAATCTTTAGATACTGTTTAAGTGTATTTAATTGTATAATTCTTTTAAAATACAAACTAAAACAGGAAACTTTCTGTACCGTGATCAGCATTTCATACAATGGAAATTAAAGATAGCTCTACACTCGTTGGTTGACTTTGATCAGTAAATATCTATTTATAATATTTTAAAAAAATGTCCAAAATATACTAGAAGCCACTGGGAGTATCTTGTCTACACTGCTTTGATATTAAGACTTGGCAGAAACAAGGGCGTCGCTCAGTCTTGTAATAAGACAAGCAAACAAGGTCTACAGATACACCGAATCACAATTACACCACATTCCTGTAAAGAGTTCTGTTATTGCATCAGTGAGAGTGCAGTAGTTTAGTAAACAATCACTAGAAGCCTTCGCTAAATATTTACCCCATGTGGTCCTCAATATGAATATTTGTATAAGAGTTTTGTGTTGTGTGATGTGTTTGTCACAGAAAAGGCCACTGATGGGTCCCTGCAAAATGAGGACTGGACGCTCAACATGGAGATCTGTGACATTATTAACGAGACAGAGGAAGGGTGAGTCAACGCACACGACACACACACACACACACACACACACACACACACACACACACACACACACACACACACACACCTAAGAGTTCGTTGGTGACTCATTGCTGCTCTGTGTGACTCTTGGTCTGAAATAATTCTTGCTTCACATTGTGCATTCTGGTGATTTAATCAGTACGAAATTTGATGATGAGGCACTTAAACTTTCGGCAGCTGAAAAGGTTATACTCGACTTCACTGCCTCTCATCATCTTTCCTCTAAAATGTCCTCTTAATCTCTCTTCGTCTCTCACTCACTATCTCTCTCTGTGACACACCATCGTCACAGTCCTGCCTCTGTTCTGTGTGTGTGAAAGAGTGTCTTGTAGTGCAGGACAACAGCAGGTTACTTTGGCCTGGCATCGTCTTTTGTGTCCGAAGTTGTGGGGGACGACAGGAATGCGAAAGAACCCTGTCTCTTTCATGCAAAAAATCTTCGCAAAGTCTGCGAAATATTTTTGTATTGTATATGATGTTCCTTAATATAATCACCTGCATGTTTCTGGTTCCTCTTTTTTGGCCCTGGACTTTATACATGGCTTAACAAATAAGATAAGATGTATGATTTACTGCTCATGAGCAGAAATACATATTACAGAAGTAGCTGTTTGTTATGAAAGTGATGCTTAACTGATGATTTTGAAACTAATAGTCAACAACTGTGCAGTTTGACAGCTGTGACCTTCAGGTGACATTTTCCCTCTATAATGGGCATATTTATGGCAGATGGAACAGAGGAACGTTAAAACTGCAAAAAATAAATATATATATATATATATATATATATATATATATATATATATATATATATATATATATATATATATATAAAGTTGGGGGATTTTAAATTATTGTGTATAACTGTGGTTTTTATACCAAGAATTCTTTTTTATACCGTAATCTCTGGACTATTAAACGCACCCAAATATAAGCCGCACACACTGAATTTTACAAAGATTTTTATTTTGAACATAAATACGCGCACCTGTCTATAAGCCGCAGGTGACCACACTGAAACTAATGAACTTTACACCGGCTTTAACGAAAGACAGTGTCTGTTACACGGCTTGTATCTAAACAGTAGTCTACCAAGAAAGTCATTGTTCGCTGTCTTCCTCCTTCCTTTCACAACAATTTCTCTCGGGAGTTTTTCTTTTGGCATCATCGTGCGTTTAAAAATCACCATCGGTGAAGCTTTTCTCCCGATGCCGTGCAGCTCAGAACACAGGTGAAGCGTGACGAATGATTCGCATTTTCTGTTGACAGTCTTAGTGAGCGGCAGGTTAAACGTCAGAGGAACATCATCCATATGTATTATGTGGTGCAGCCCGATTCAGTGAGAGCGCATCTGATTTATTTTATAAAGAGTTTCATTGGTTCACCTGAACCCGTTCGGCAATTTCATTGGTCTAATATTATTGGGCTCAGTTTTTTGGCTTGAAGCTTGTGAAACTGGGAAAACCCAGGAAAAATCCATAAATTACCCGCATCGTTGTTTAAGCCGCGGGGTTCAAAACATGGGGAAAAAAGTAGTGGCTTATAGTCCGGAAAATACGGTATATATAAAGTGAAGTAGACCAAAAGATCCTCAAAAGCTAGACATCATGCTGAGATCAAAATAAATTCAGAAACAAATGAGAATGAAATTAATTGAGATCAATGATCTGTTTGATGATCTGAAACATTAAAGTGTGAAAAACATGCAAAAAAAAAAAAGGAAATCAGGAAGGGGCAGACACTTTTTCACAACACTGTGTATATGTGTGTATATATAATATAATATAATATTTGGATCATGGTCAGTCTGATTGTTAAATATTTGTTAAAGATTCTAGAATAATGTGGTGTAATTGCGATGTCTGAAATAAATGACCCGTCTTTAATCTTTGCTTATAATCCATTGATGTGTATGTAGGCCCAAAGATGCCATCCGTGCCATCAGGAAGAGACTAAATGGTAATAGAAACTTCCGGGAGGTGATGCTGGCACTGACTGTGAGTATAGCAGCCTGTGGGTTTGGTATTGGTAGGGGGCGGCCCCACTCATTAGATGTTGACAAGCCAAACTAAGCAGTGAATTTAACATGTTTGTGGTGTTCTACTTCACTTCATGACTTGATGGTTTTGCATGCACAATGTGATTCACTCTGCATTAGCATCTAGAGGCTGTTTATTTTTCTCTAATGAGTTGAATTGTGGCTTCTCAGCTGTGAGTCTCGCTTGGCTCTTTGATTCTTGCCTCATTAGTTTAAAGCCTCTATTTCGGCTGTCGGGGGTTGGGGGGACGCACGCACGCAGAATCGTATCCGTTTCCGGCTGGAATAATTGCTCTCTGTGTTCTCTCAGGTGCTAGAGACTTGCGTAAAGAACTGTGGCCACCGCTTCCATGTGTTTGTGGCCACTCGGGACTTCATCGACGGCATCCTGGTGAAGATCATTTTTCCGAAGAACAACCCTCCCTCTATAGTGCAGGATAAAGTGCTGTCACTGATTCAGGCGAGCAGTTTAATCTACATCTCTTTTTTTTTTTGCAACATGTCTTATCTTTTAGCTTCAATAAGATGCCCTGTTTATTTGGTCAAACCGTTGGAAAAATTGTTGAAATTAGAAATGGAACAGAGATTCAGTCTGATATGTGGTTTAAAGCTTAATTACAGGTTTAGCTATGAGCTGAATGGTCATAACTTACTTGTTTCATATAAATTTTTTCCAATAAATTTACCGAGCAATATCAAAGTATGATAACGTCTGAAAAATAATTAGCAATTCATAAGGCATATTAGATCTTATGTAGGTTCTACAACTGCAATGTTTTCTTTCTAAAACAGTGACAAAATATTATGATGATATACATGATAATTTTATTTAATTTATTTAAACTAGTGTAACTAGTGTTTTAAATATTAGTAATCCTGGAATACTTCTACTTTACAATAATAGTACTTTATCTAAGGATACCTCAGGATGCCACAGCTGCAGAGTCAAATGTCAATACATTATGTTTGCAGGCTTGGGCAGATGCGTTCAGAAGCAGTCCAGACCTGACTGGAGTTGTTCAAATTTATGAAGAGCTAAAGAGAAAAGGTGTTGAGTTCCCCATGGCAGACCTGGACGCTCTTTCTCCAATCCACACGCCACAGAGAGTATGGAAACTATATCATGCAAGAGATTACAATTACTAAATAGTACTGAGTGTACTATTTTTCTGACATCTTCATATGAATTACATGCATTGTGCTTTACTATGGTTTAATTGAAAGGGAAATGCACTTTATTTATATTTAGATAATCTATTGGTTTTTTCTTCCATTATGAATTAACCAGGGAGTCCCAGAGGTTGATCCAGCTTCACATAAGTACAAAGCTTCACCCCAGCCCAAACCTGCATCCCAGACACCTCAGATGCCTGCAGCTAGTGGCTTGCCTGCTCAGACTCAAATGCCAAATATAACCGGGCCCATCACACCAAATCCAGAACAGGTCAGTCTCATGGTCAAGCTCTGTGTCTTGCGTTATTTGTATAGATATATGCAAACTTTGTTCATAGAAGAATACACTCAGTTTTATTTCATTCAGTTTGCATTTTGTTTTAAGTTGTTTATAAAATTGGTCAATTAAGCTTGATGTAGGAGACTGCATACATTCAGCAAGCCTGTGCAATGGGTGTGTTTGTGTGTGTGTGCTTTCAAAGATTGCCAGGCTGAGGAGTGAGCTGGACATTGTGCGTGGGAACTGCAAAGTGATGTCAGAGATGCTGACAGAGATGGTGCCAGGGCAAGAAGAGGAATCTGACCTTGAGCTTCTTCAGGTCTTAAATCTTTCTGGGTGTCTTTGCTGCTTTCATTGTGTTTTCTATTACCTTTTTAATAACTGCGTGCCAAATAATTTTTGCACCACTAGAGGGAGTAAAAGCACTGGGTATATCCAGTAACTGACATTATACAGTATTTCCTTTTTTTCATAAAAGTGAAAAAAGTGTTTGTAGGATTGACAAATCTAATGTACTAAGGAAGTGCTATTGACACTATTAATAGAAGCTTTGACTCAGATTTGTGTCCATCACATTAAATGAATAGTGCTGTATAGTTGTCTCATGAGCTATGTAGCAACATGCCGATGACACGAGTGTGTTCCTGGCGAGCAGGAGCTGAACAGGACGTGTCGGGCTATGCAGCAGAGGATAGTGGAGCTCATCTCTCGTGTCTCCAATGAAGAGGTCACAGAGGAGCTGCTGCATGTAAATGATGACCTAAACAACATCTTTCTTCGCTACGAAAGGCAAGTACTCATGGTTGAACCAGTGAGTCCTTTCTGATAAGGTTAATGGTTGCCAATGCACATACAGAGTTTCAGTGATTAGTTTCTTTTCCATGTAAGAAACCTAGTAAAAACTTATCAAGCATAGATGACTGTGGTAGTGCCAATGTTCAAACAGTCCTGAGTCTCATAGCATGTACTACTTTTTTTTAGTTCTGCTTCAGTGGTGAAACAGGCTGGGAGTGTTTAAAGCAGGGCTGCCAATCAAGAATGCTTGTAGTTTCACACAGGGTTTCTGCTGAATGATTCATATAACATGCAGGGATATTTTTAAAATAAAAAAGTCCCTGCCCTCAATAATTAGAGATGTTGTTCCTTTTCACAAAGCATTTAAACAAGGTAATGATGATTCCCTGTTTCTGTACTTACAGGTATGAGAGATACCGATTAGGCCGGAATACACAGAACAATGGGGTGAGCTGGAATCTGCTAAATTACAAATACTTATATTATAACTATAATCCTTAAATGACTTTTTGTCTGGTTCATAAAATCTGGTCTGTAATTCACTTATTAAAGCCGAAACCTTGATCACAATTTGACCCTCCTGGTGTGTATTTGCTGCATGCTGATGTGCCAATGGTTATTTTTTTGTTTGTTTGTTCATTTTGTGTTTGTGCACTGGATAGCTAATGAAGGCAAGTATAATAGAAATCCAGCATTTGCATTAAAAATGGGTGAAGGTAAATATGGGTGAAGTTAAAACATGGCTTCTGTATGTATATGAGGTCTGTCTGAGATGATTCTTTGACATGTTTTAACTTTAACTTGCTGTAGAGTACACTAGAGCAGTCCTTGTCGTCTTTTGTCCCGCCTCACACACACACACACACACACACACACACACACACATTCTTTGAGTTGTCTGTAGTACCCTGACCCCATAGACACTTCTTATCCACCCTTATTCACCAATAGCAGCTATGAAACTGATTAAATGGACAGCAGCACTTCTGTTTTGCGGAATCTGCTTCCTGTGTATGTGAAGGTGTATTTTGTAGTGTATGGTAAGTGATTGTGTTTGTGTGATGTGTAGGTATTGAATGAGGCTTCAGTGGAGGATAATCTGATAGATCTGGGTCCAGGTTCGCCAGCTGTCGTCACTCCTCGAGCCAGTGCTGCAGCCACTCCGACACCTCCCCCGAGCCTGACTGCTGCTTCTGCCCCGTCACTCTCCACACAGCTTGCAGGACTGAGTAAGACACAGACAATCATGCAGTTACAGGTCAACTTTTAAAAAATGTAGTTTTCTGCTCTAGTTTGCACTAATAGGAGAATGTAGATGTATATGGGCAAATTCACAAGTGAAAATGTGCTTAATCACTCACAATCTTTGAACACAACCTTCATAGATTTAATGATCCGGATACATTAGTGCCAACCAAGGCCTATTATTAGCTCCTGTTCCTGCTATTGGCCAACCATCACAAACTGTATGTTCTCCATGAGAGGTAGTTAATCACTGAAAGGGTTGTTGTCTGTATTTGTGAGAAAGCCTAAGAAAAAAAAAATTTGCTTCTGGCCGAAATTCAGACACAGCAGCCTGTGTCCAAACCTGCACACTTTATTTCCGAAAAAAGTTTCTGTATTTGCGTGGATGATTGTGATTCAGCATTGCAGATGAAAATTCTCCAGGACAACATTAGCATAAAAGAATCTACACTGAGAAACAGAACCCAGAAGCTCAATGATCTTTATTATTGCATTAGAAATGTACTGTACCTATTTTCAATTTAGTCAATAAATCAATTATTCATTGATTTTAACAATTGCCGGTATAGATTTGGATTCAGAAAGTGTCACTGGCACCCTGAGTGCGCTCTCTGCTCACAATCCTCGTGATGACTTCGACATGTTCGCCCAGACCAGAGGCAGCTCCCTAGCTGACCAGCGCAAAAAGTAAGCCCCTGAACCCAGATTTTAAACTCAGTAATTCCACAGATGATTTGCTTTACGTCAAAATTTTTTGTCTTATTTCAGTGTGAAATATGAAGACCCACAAGCCCTCGGTGGCCTGGCTTCTGCTCTTGATGTCCGACAACAAAATGTTACCGGGGTGAGTGCAGCATTGCATGCTTGGGAATTTTTTTGTCCAACAAGCCATGCATCATGTGATGTAGGGTTGCGGGTTGTATGAAATGTTAATGGTTGATGAGACTCAGCGTAACTATTTTGCATCACTAATATCTGCATGACCAGGGCGTATGTTTTCTGCAGCACACTCTAACTTAAATAAATCATGTTAGAGGAATGCTTTTTCTATGTAAAGTGCATTCCTAGTATGATTTGCACATAAATATTAGGGCTGGATTGAAGTGTAGTATGTTTATATGTTGATACCTAATAGCTGCAGATACTAAAGCAGGTCTTTCACTTAGTATTGCGTAGACACCTTTCAACCCATCCCAGTAGATTTTAATGTAAAATAAAATGATTCCAGTTATTACCAATTCATATTACTCAATGTATTAGAACAGGGGTCCCCCAGAATGCCCCACAGCCTGAATATGCCCCTCCTAAATAAACAAAATTTCCTTTAGTTATTAGTAGAGGTCAAGGCACTGATAGTTGATTCTTAGAACTATTGGCTATTGACTCAATTCCATACCGATAGTT
Organism: Silurus aristotelis; assembly: GCF_946808225.1. NCBI lineage: Eukaryota > Metazoa > Chordata > Actinopteri > Siluriformes > Siluridae > Silurus > Silurus aristotelis. The sequence goes on along the minus strand of NC_139590.1, from coordinate 11,212,776 downwards.
TTTCCGGCTTCTGGTCATTACGAGAGTGGCCTCTAGAGGCGAACCATGACGCCTCTGTTTGTTTTTACACACAAGACTGCACACTGTACAGAGAGCATTATATTTATAATTTATTAATATATAATGATTTTTATTAATGAATACATTCATATTTATTTCCTTTAGCACATTTTCATGATTCGGCACAGGTTTTTTTTTTTTTGGGGGGGGGGGGGGGGGGGGGTTTGTAATAAATTTCAGCACTATTTTACACGGATGGTTATGTTTGGTTTTTATCCAGTATCCATTTTAAAAACTATCGGTTGATTTTAAATAGTTATCGGCAAGTATGATCCAACCTAGCTATCTGTATCCGGAAAAATCCACTTTTGGTCAACCTTTATTTAATAACGTAACCTAATTATTTGTTAGGTTCACCCACTAACCCTATGCATATGCAAAAATAAATCAATGTTTTGATTTCAATAGCAATGAATATGAAATTCTTTTTAGTATGATTGTCATAATGTGCTTTCGCATTTGTATGTATAGTGCATTTAAAAATTTAAAATCAAAATAATATCGCCACATCAATAGTAATGTAGTCACTCTGGCCCATTACATTTTCTGTATTACAGACCAACCCGACCAACAAGACAGGAAAAAAGTTTGGGGACCCCTGTATTAGAATTTGGCATCTCAAAGGTTATTTGCTCAATAGGATTACACAATGTTACCGAAGTTAGCAAATTTATGCAAGTGGACAAATTTATGTAAATCTATAAACATTTACATGATTGTAAAGTCTGACTCAGGTTTGGATAGCCGACAAATTCCGGATATAACTGTAAAAATGTAGACATAACAATAAAACACTAATTATAAACTTGCAGCAAAATAAACCTTATAAAAGCTTATCAGTAGAAGTACATAAAAAGGATTATCAAATCAGTTTTATTACAAAGTACACAAAGGCTGATTACAGCTGGGTTTGGTTCCAGGCACTGTTGAGTGTTGAAATCATTATCGTGCTGTGTTACTGTAGTGCAGATTTTTCTGATCAGCCCACTGCCCAAAGTTTATTCCCTTTTTTTCATTCCACCATATGTTGGTGGCTCTGGTATTTATCACATAACTATATAAATATTCCGCACCTAAAGATTGAAGTCGTGTCATTTCTGTTTCTTTTTTGCATTTTTCTTCTACTTTGTTTCTGTCTTTACTTCATTTTCTCTGAATGGGGTTGGGAGGGAGGGCTTTCTGCTTCTCATCTGTAAGGTGTTTTCTGTTGTTGATTCAGCCGAGTGTAAAGGGTGATAACGCAGAATTGGAGCCCATAGACAGCTGGCTCATTACCCAAGGAATGGTGAGGACTTCACCAGTAGCACTGTCTCCTCCTCAGTGTCCTCCTGCATCCATTTACCATGTCATCCTCACCCCCCACCACCACCACTAAACAAGCCCATTCCATACAGTAAAAGGGAGAGCCCATCTTAATTAAAAGTAATATAGACTTTGATATGATATTGATCTATTCGCTATTATATTTCATTAGGATTAATAAGACTTGTGTTACAAACCTCCGTAATGCACACAGCCTCACTTTTAAAAAATATATATATTTCATGTAGTTCTGCTTTTACTAAGCGTTGCTTTTTTTTTTTTTTTTTTTTTTGAAGCTGTAGGCTTTGTCCTTTAGGAGAAGTCATTTCTCTTTGTCTCAAAGCCTACACTTTTCTTCAGAGTCTGCAGATTTTTTTCAGGCATTTTCCTTCACCCTGTCCCTTTTACTGTGGGCCATTATCGTCCTTTGTCCTCTCAACATTCTATGACTGCTGAAATGAAAAGACCTGCTAGTTCCTTGGGACAGGTGTGGATTTTCATAACATACAAACAGAATCTGGCGTTTAAGTTTAACCAATATCGTCCAGCCCTGGTTCATTTAAGGATCATGTTGTAATGGTTTACTACATCGAAGAGTAACAGTTTCAGTGCAAAAATCTTCATGTGATGATACACTTCCTTGCATAAGTATTGACAATCCCCATAATGATTTTATTACAGTTACAAGATGGAAATGCCATAAATTGGGATTTTTATTTGATATAATCAGTTACCTTTGACTGCTATTACAGATGCAAGTCTATTGAAAAATGTCAGCTTTGCACATTTGGATCCTGGGGTGAATACTTATGCACTACACTGTACTATTATGAGTTGTACAATGCAAACCTAGCTAGCACATTTTTGTACTGGTACGGCTTTTGTGCGCAGGGCTGGCACACACTACTAACTGACAAGCCTGCCTTTGCTCAGCACTTTGACACTTGTTTGCAGGTTTTCTTACAATAACTGCCTACTCTGCGTTTGTATGCTGATGCTGTGCAGTGAGCGGCATTTCACTCACTTATTATTAATAACGCTTTGGCTAATCATGATGAAATGACTAGCCTGTTCATCCTTTTCCACTACTCAAGTTTGCCCCATTTACTAATCCGATTTTAATCCTGTAACTGAAGTCTAATCCAAATGTATAAATGTTTTACACTATATAATAACACTTTTTTCACATCTGCATAAAAGTAGAAAGTCTTTGATTCATTTGCACTACCGATTTATTCGTGAGGGGTTAGCCTAAGGTTGTCCAACTCGCTCACTAGGTTTACATGACACTGGTGTACACCCATGAATAGTCTACAGTTAGTTAGCTTGGTTCTAATTTGCTTAATAAAAGGACTTTGAGTAACATCAGCATGCATGCTCGCAAACTTGTCTAGCTAATGCTAAAGGAGGACAAATCGTGCTTTTCTTAAATAGCCAAAGTAAAATATCCTGTGTGCTGCTCAATCCAATATTTTGGCTGCTTTATTTGAGTAGATGAGAAGTGTGGTGTGAAAACAGTAATTGCAGTTAAGTGCATAAATACAGATTAAGTATTGTGTTTTTTAAAGTAGCATCATTTTTAACGTCTGTATAGGGAAGTTATCTGATTTTTACGGTTACACTATGTGGCCAAAAGTATGTGGGCACCAGACCATCATACCCATGTATGTGGGCGTTCCTTAATCTGTTGCCACAAATGTGTATGCACAAAATTATGCACATTGCCTTTGTGTGCTGTAGTAATTAAAAGACCTAAATTAGTTCTAACTTATAGTGTTTCGCTAAACAGGTGGCTTTCAAGGTTTGTGTGGGAGAAAACTCAGTGGTCTGTGTAAAAAAGCATGCATTTCATCCCCACTGAACACCTTTGGGATGAACATGAACATAGTTGGCGTACCAGATTTTCTTGCTTTGCATTAGTGTCTGATCACATTAAATCCCCACAGCTAGGTTACAAAATTGTTAAATGGCAAGCCAGAAGATTAGAGGATGTTAGATGTTTGAGCAGCTGAGGGAGGACATACTCTAAACTAGTATGTATGGATTTGAAATAGAAAATTCAACAAGCACATAGGGATTATGTTAAATGTCCACGTATGTTTGGCCGCCTTGTGTATTTGCATGTTTCTCATTTTTCTTATCAAGTAGGGATAAAAGGATAGTAATGTGTATTGCACTAGCATTAGGTGTATTACATACTTCAAACATGCAGTATATTCCAAAGTAGTATGTTTACTTTGCAAAATAAGGAGCAACTTTTTGGATGTTGAATTTGTCTGCTTGTGCAACTGTAAAAAGAACATACATAAAGTCTGCTCCTTTTCACCATTTTGTCCACCCCTGTGTAAGATAAGTACACAACTGGCAGCATTAGGGCCATGTTGTGTATTCACATAGCTGATTATATTCGGTAAAACTCTACTGTGTAGCCAATGATTTTTTTTCCAACTGGGTACAACGAGTACTAACTGTGGAAAAGAACCTGTTGGTTAAGTGTTAATCATAGTAAATGTTTCAAGTGTTTTGCTTTATAATGGTTTAGAGGCACCTTGGAGCTTAAGTGTAAGTTTGCAAGTCAGTCAATTTTTAACGTGCCAAGACATTTCTTTGTCACAATCATATCAGCATTTTCATCTATGAACCTCCCAAAGTCCTAACATACATTTATGTTTTTTACATTTAGAAATATAAAATGTATTTCTCTGCGAAAATATGCAGATATTGGACCGAGCTGTTGTACAATATTTTTCCTGGCTGAGCTTCACCACGCTTCTCTTTAGACAGCTACTCATCTTTCACTCTGCTTTTCACTGCATGTTGTACAATATCGCAGCATTCATGCTTAATCTGCTCTGTGTGTGTGTGTGTGTGTGTGTGTGTGTGTGTGTCAATGTGAATCCATGCATACTGTGATTGCATGTGTTTCTGTTGTTATTTTCCTCGCAGAGCTCCTTGTGATTTTATGGTTTCCTTTTTTTTTTTTTCCTGTTTTTGTTTTGGGGGGTCGGCTTTATTTGGTGGCTTTGCGGGTGCCCCGTGGTTTGTCCATGGCTTTGCTCCATAGATTCCTGTATCGCAGTCTTCTGTCATGGATGACATTGAGGAGTGGCTCGGTGCTGATGTGGTGAGAATCCTTTACCTTGATTTCATTCTCTTCTTTGTTTTTGCCATCTCATTCCACCTCCATTTCATGTAACCCAATAAATCAATACAGGTTTCTTAACTACATATATGTACTTGGCAGTCGACCAATCATATTAACGCAGTCAAGCTTGCCTTGCGTCTTGGCTCACATCAATGTTTTTTTTTTTTTTCCCAACTTGGGGAAAACAGATTTCTAGAAATGGGAACTCATGTAGAAAAGTTTTCTATCACTTGGCTTGTTTTTGTGCACTAAAAAAAGCTAATTATAAGAATGTTGGTTGCTGAATGTTTTAGTGTAATGATGCAAGTTGCTCTGTGGGTCTTGTGAAATGTCCTCATGCTCGCTTGGGTTGTATTGTTTGTGTCAATCAAATGATAATGATTAATTAAATCTGAAGCAATATGTTCATTGTCTACAGTGAAGGAATGCTTGCATTAAAACTGGTTTGGTATTGTGAGGGTGCTCTGAAAGGTGGGTATTTAAATGAATCCTCCATTTGTTTTTCAACCAAATCTTATTTCCCGTACACTAATACTCCTCGTGCCTTAACAAAGAAATTGTGCCAGGTCAGTATTTCCAAATAAGATCACTGGATTTTAATGAGATTAAGGTCAGGTGATTTTGCACTCCCCTAGAATGTCAGGGTTGAGTTCCGAGTGAAAATAAAGTAATTTCAGGGTCTGACCAACATCTTAATTTTATTTTGTAAAATACCAGTTTAAATAAACATTTAAGTCAAGTCAAGTTTATTTCTATAGTGCTTTTCACAACAGACATTGTCTTAAAGCAGCTTTAAAGAATTTAGCAGTTAAGGTGAATGATGTGTATTTATCCCTGATGGTGACTGTGGCAAGGAAAAACTCCCTTAGATGTTATGAGGAAGAAACCTTGAGAGGAACCAGACTCAAAAGGGGAAACCATCCTCATTTGGGTGACATCAAGACTGGGATCATAAATCTTTAAACAATACAGAACATTGGAGAGTGAGAACTAACATGAGCACTGGAATGTAAGATTATGAGTAATGTTCTTTCTACTTCTATTTATTTGCATTTCAGTTACTAATTACAAAGAAAATTATTAGATAATAAAACAGTTGAATTACTTACAAGATGCTTAATGCAAACAGCTTCACTACTTGCTGTCTAATAGAAAAATGCTATGAGACCATAAAACATTGGTAATAAGCATTTGCCCATCTGCAGTTTCCCACAATGACCACAAAAAAAATTATATAAAAAGCGATATTACAAAAAACAAGTTATGTCAAGGCTTGAAATCCAAAACAAAAAAAAAAATTAGCAAAAATAATTTATATGGAGAAAAGTATTGGAATACCTGACTTTTCCAGCCATATGTGGTTATTCCTGAAACTGTTATCACAAAGTTGGAGGCACACAATTGTATAGGATGTCTTTGGATGTGTTGAGCATAAAATCTTTACTTTACTGGAATTAGGAGACCCAAACCTTTATCAGCATGACAATGTCCCTATGCATAAATCCATCTCCATGAAGATATGGTTCACATGGGTTGGAGTGAAAGATCTTGAGTGGCCTACTGTATAGCTTCTGATCTCATTCCTATAGAATATCTTTGGCACATGCACCCCCCCCCCCCCCCCCCCATCCCCTCGCCCCAGGCCTCCTCACCCCGAAATCTCACTGTACAAATTCCATTGTGCCTAAATGAGCACAAATCTCCACAACCACACGCCAACATCTAAAGAAACATCTTCCCAGAGGAATGGGGGTTATTATAAGAACAAATGAGGACTAAATGTGTAATGGGATGTTCAAAAAGCAAACATGAATCTTATCTTTCACAAACCTTTGTCCATATAGTGTATTTGTTTTTCCTAAATTTTTTAGGAAAAAAATGAGGTTGGACTAAACAGGTTCCCTGTTCTGCTCCTCATTTCCGTTTGTCATCCCTACAGTATGTTACAGCTACAGTACTAGCTAAAAAGCACTGGAGTATTCCTTAAACTTTGATTAAAACATCAACCATACGATAAGAAAATCAAATAATTCAACAATACAAATTCTTCTTTTGCTTCCTATGTTCTACTGAGCAGAAAGGTGATGAGGCTGAGGAAGGAGTAACCAGTGAAGGTAAGCAGTTTAAAAGTATATGTTAACTCAGTAAACCAGTTTATTCTAGATCGAATTTAACACTGCTAATAAATTGTCATTGTTTCTTGCCTACATTTTAGAATTTGACAAATTCTTAGAAGAGCGAGCCAAAGCAGCAGACGCTGTGTTACCGTCACCCCCCAAAAGCGAGCCGTCTGTTCCTGTGGGCCCTCCGAGCAACAGCCGTAAGAAAGCTGAGCGGACTGAGGATAACCTGTTTGCATTATAGGTTGCTCATGAACTTAAAGAAACGCTCCACTCATCCCCCTCAGCGTTCCTCTGGATGCCTGCTGCCTTTCCGTGCTGCTCTCTGTCACACGTTTCTTGATCCATCATAAGACTCTTGGTTCATTTTTCACCTGGAGCAGGGCAGCTTCTGCGATACAGGTCCAACATGCTTTTGAGTGTTACTTCAGGGGCAGAGGGACGATCCATCCCAAATGAGCAAATTCCTCAGCAGCAAATTCATGCTAGAAGTCTGCTTTGTTGAGATTATAACTTATTTCTGTATATTAACAGAAGCCATGCGGAATCTGGCTCGGAAGCGCGTTATAATAACTCAGATTTCCCATGCAAGTTTGCATACTAATCTGTAATAGGCTATTTCATAAAGGTAAACCTTTCCTTCCTGTGGTCCAGTGTTTTGATACCACTAAATTATTATCTACTAAAGAGTGACAAATTAAAGGAAAAACAGACACAAAGTGTCTTAGGTTAGTTGCCACAATAACTGTCTTGTGTCCTGGCACAGAATCTGCAAATTATCCATATGTGTACTCACTGGATAAACACTATTCTTGTAGTATATAATTAATTAAACCGGTATTCAGCTTTTTAATGCATCACAATCCCATAGGTGGTCCATTAGGTTGAAATCTGCAGTCGGCATACGACTTTTATACTTTTTATTTTCATACTCCTCAAACCATTCTGTACTCTGAGATACGGCACAGGATTATTTAGGGATAAACTACTCCCATAAGGATAGAAATGTTTTTAATGATAAAGGTGAGTCAGCTGGAATAACATTGTACTGATTTGTTGTGACTCTTTCCTTTAATAACACTGTTCCACCCAGCAAATTACCCACAATCCAAGTTGTTGCTATTTCTACCACCATGTAAGTGCAGCTAAAACAGTGCTGACAGTCAACAGAAGTTATTGATTAACGCTTTCGGCTGAACTCTCGTCTGCAGGACAAAATCTTCAGTGAACGGTTTCAAGTGATTGCCAGTGTCACTTACATTTTTGATTAGTAATTTATTCGGCACATTTAAGGAGTATTTTAAAGCAGCTAATGTTTCAGTTTAGTACTTAATTTTTATGCCTTTAATGCTAAGTCTGTCTGTCTGTTTGTCCATCTGAGAACATCAATAGAATAATGTCAGGAATAAGCGCTTAAATGTTTATGGGATTGAAATGGGATTTTTAATGTCCAGAAAATAAACTGATTAGATATCGGAATTATACCAAACCTGTTTAAGGTCATTGTAAGGTTAAATGAAATTTGCTAATTAAAGCAATAGCTTCCTGGCTGTTTAATGTATATTATGAGCATTTGGGGCACACATTTGTAATGATATATAAAAAAAAAAAAAATAAATTAAAAAGAGAGAGAGAGAGAAAACTTCTAGGGCAGCCATTCATTTACAACTTTGCTTTATATGCTGTCATGCTTTAAATGTCTTTGAGTTTGGGTTTGATGCATTATTTTATTTACTGTTTTGTATTTATGCAAGAAAACCTACAGAAAATCTCCTCTTATGGTAAAACCTTTTTTTTTTTTTTTTTTTTTTTTTTTTTGAGTCCAGTTATAGAAGTGATGCATGCACTCTGCCAGAATATGAATAGTCTCTAATCATAGACTTGTTTTCAAGATGTGGTGAATTGTGTTGTTTGGTGGAGACGCATTATAAGGGACCAAGCTACTGTATGTTTACAAAATATCTCCAATAGCATAACAGAGCCACTAGTTTTTCCTTTAATTTGTCAATGTTTTCTTTTTTTTTTTTTTTTTTTTTTTTTTAAAGAGGGAAAACCAAAAACAGACATGCTTGCATTTCTTGCTCCGTCATTAAAACAGTGACCAAAGACAGTTTACATGAAACCTGCTCTCCTGTAGATTCCCAAAAAACATAATGTGTCAGCTCTGGTTTCAGAAAGCTGAGAATATTTCCAAGAAACAAGTTCTATAAAAACACACTGCCTACTTGATACGGATTGGACCATTTAAAAACATTTAAAAAAGCATTTGTTTAAAACATTTTATTTTCAGAAACATCAATTTAAACAAATGACCGTTTGTGCCACATTAAAGGCTGCAGCATTAAACGAGTAAATGGAGGTCCTTATCTTGCCAGATACATTACAGTAGCATCAGCTATACACTGTGTTATATATATATATATATATATATATATATATATATATATATATATATATATATATATATGCACGTGCACACACACACAAAGCGGAACCTCGATATCGATACCCGTGACCTTGACACTTGCGACCTCGGTAGTTTGAGACTTTGCATATGGAACCGGACTAAGTGTGACATGTAAAAAATCTGAGAATCCACGAGTGGCTCGAATGAAACATTTCGAAACAGAGTTTGTACTAATAAGTTTGAAAATCTATTTTATTGTTGTATTATTCATTTAAAGTAGTAAATAAAACATATATGACAAGTAATTCACTATTTTTGTTTACAGTACATGTTCAATTGCACTTGAAAAAGCAACCATCAAAAAGAGAGAGTCAGAACCTTTCCATTTTTTGTTATTCGTGAGGGGTCATAGAACTCCCACGAGTATCGAGGTTGCACTGTATGTGTGTGTGTGTGTGTATGTGTGTGTATGTGTGTGTATGTGTGTGTGTATATATATATATATATATATATATATATATATATATATATATATATATATATATATATATATATATATATATATATATATAATAGGGCTGTCATTCAATTCAAATGTTTAATTTAAATACATTTCAAGTTTTTAATACTCTAATCAACAAGTAGACAAATATTGCCGCTTTATGCAGATGTATGCTTATTATTAGCTCCGTACTTAACTTTGAGCATGAAGACAAAATATACTTGTAAATGTTTTAAAGTAATTATGATGTTAAAAACTACGCAAACATCAAGACACCAAACGGAAATTTGTATCCACGTGGATGGTTTTAATTGCCGGATGTGTTCATTTTGGTGGTTTATTTGAGGCATGGCGCTTCAGTAAAACAAATGTTAAAAGTAAAAAAAATATTTTTCAGTGGAGTTTTTTTTTTTTTTTTTTTTTTTTTTAAATATCTGAGTAAAGAAAGGACGTCGTGAATAAATGTATGTTGCGTTAAAGGTTTTAATTTTCTCTCTTTTATATTGATTTATATTTTTCATAAAAATGGTCAACCAGAAATACATGCTGCATTAATCGCGCGTTAATAAAATTAATGCCGTTAAAATTAATTTGCGTTAACCTGTTATTAATGCGTTTATTTTGACAGCCCTAAAAAAAAAAAAAAAAACATTATTTATATATATATATATATATAATTTCTGAGTAACTAATTTAGAAAGAGATTAAAAAGAAAGAGTTTAGTTAACTGTCAAGAGCTTATTTATGTGAATTGTTGGATACGGCATGTATGATAGCTGGATAAGTGGGTTAGCTAGCACAACTGTATGTCGGGAGTATACATGAATGTAGAGACAGAAAGGAAAGGAGATGAGATGCCTCATAAAATTGAGAGTTTCTGATGTGACAGTTGTACGTCAGCTCTTCAAATGCAGCATTTCAGTTTATTGGTCATTCGCGGTAACGGTGTGTTTCGTCGTAACATTACTGACAAATTGGTCAGAATTTGGTCAGGAAATATTTTGACTAGATTTTAAATAATTACAATACAAGCTGTAATAAATCAGTGATAAAATACTGATTATATGTAGATGGATCTTCTCTATGCTTTGTGTGAATTTAAAGCACAAATCCGATGATATCAGTCATTAACACCTAAATTACACCTTGTCCCAAAAAGAAAAACTTAAACAGAAGTCACAATAATGAGTATTTAAATATATAAAATTTTATTTTTTTGTTTATAGCTTTGTATAATTAAAAAAAAAATGAGGCTGACCTGTCAGTAAATGCCTGTGTTCTATTAAAAAAAAAAAAAAAAAAGCTTTGCTTTCCAATAAAGGTGGCAATCGTTATTTTTATTAACTGCTTTAATGAATGTTACAATGTGACATTAAGTCCTAACTATTTTGATGATTTGTCCCAAACATTAATGTCTTAATGTATTTTAGGATATGTAATAAAGTTTCTTATTGTGATGGGCAATGTTTGTGTCTAATTTTTCCCTGAAAATTAAATTTGAGTTTTGGGAATTGAGTAAACCTTGCTGTAAAATATTTTAACTGTGCTGAGAAATATTAATTGTTAGACGTTTTTCACTGGTATTCACTAGCAGTTTTAGTATTTTACAGTAATTTAGTGTATGTCTGCATGTGGTTGTATACTTTGAATTTTTTATTATTCTTTGATTGCTGATGGAGCAGTACACTTAAAGTTTTGCAAGATATACACACCAGGGGTTTAAAACTGAGCACAAAGTAGCAAGTAAATAATCCTAGTGTGTAACATAATGAAGCAAACACCAAAGCCACTTTTGAACTAGATTCTAAAGCAATTCAAGATTATTGAACTTTTTAAAACATTGTCTCGCTTTCCCTGTTCCATCTCTCATAGCTATTTGCACATAAATAATGAATCGATAAGTAGTTACCAAACATCTCTGTGAAATAGTTTACTGAACTTGACTTTATCTTCTTATATATTTCTGACAATAATCTGATTTTAATGTCAGAGCTTTAAAAAAAACCTTAAATATTAGGTTATATTTAACGGTCAGTTTCATAGTACAAGTATAGAAGCTATAAAATGTATTTTAGGTGAAATGTATAAAGTAAATTATTCAATTGTATTAGTTGTCTAGACAACTAGGAGAAATCAATGGTTTGTGGTATTACAGCTTTTTATTCAGCTAAATAGTAAAATTTCCAAATATATGACAGATTTTTTTTATATTCCTCATTTAATAATTAATGCTTGTACATACTGAGCATAGCATGTCTGTGAAATTTATGAGAAGTCTTTACAAATATTACTTTATTTAAGTTCAATAATGAACAGTGCAAAGCAGTATTTAATTAGAAATTCATTTCAAAATAAATCAATTGCTTGGTGACATGAAGAAAAGCACTATCGTCTAGCCTAAACTCATCAAACACAAAATGTTCCAGTAGCGTTTCATTTGGGTTATTTGTTTTAGGAACCAATTTATAATGTTCTGGATTTTTTTTTCCGTTTAAAGAAGTCAGCGATTTTCTTTAAAAACCTGCAAAACTAAGTTTTTCTATAGTTCATATGGTTAAGAAACGAATTAAAGGTAATTTTTTTTGTAGCTATAAACTAACTGTTCTGTGACATTTTCTCCAAAAGGTTGCTTTTAGGTTCAATTTTATATAAATATATAATATAAATATACCATTAATATATATTTATACAGAAATTACAATAGATTTTGTTTAAAACATTTTTGCCGAGAAGCCGAAAGAAAGAAAGAAATATGTGAATGTGGATTACAATTATGTATTGCAGAAGTGATTGTGTAAAATAAATAAATCTAAAATATATTTGACATGGCCTTTTTTGCCTATTAGTTATATATTGGTATGGTTCAATGATTCAATCAGACTGCTAAATATATGTTAATAAAAGGTACTGAAAATAAAGTCAAGTGATTAAGCAAAGGATAAATAAACACTTTTAATAATGGACATTGTCCCAAAGAATCTTTACAGAGATAGGTTATAAAGTTTGAATGTATATGTTTAATCCCTATAAATTTATCCCTTATATATTTTTAGCCTTAATAGGCAAGTCAGTGGTGATAGTGGCAAGGAAAAACTTTGGAGCCAAAATCAGACTGGAACCCTTTCTCATCTGGGTGGCTCAGAATGTCCATTAATTATAGTTCCATCATTGCTGAGGTGTACTGTTCAGTGATGGATGCTTTAATTCAGAACTGTTCATGCAAACCTCAGTCCCAAGCCAATAAAGCAGACTGTCTACATTTATTACAATCCAAATCCATCTTCGTAGTTCTTGAGTTGCTCAGTAACTTAATTGATATTCATGTGGAAAAACAAAATTAAATCATTTTATAGTGATAGCAATATTAATGCTGAACCCAATCTTCACAGGTGAACTATGTGCTGTAAGAAATGACACTGCACATACATGAAGAAATGCCCCCACTATAGGGTGTATTAATTAACTGATGGAAAAACCAAAGGGGGCGCTGTAACAGTTTACACAATGTGAGTGAGAACCGATTCATCTAATGTCTGTGTTACTGTCGGTCATTGACCCACTTCACCTTATTTCACCCATGCTTTATGCTTTATCTAAAGTATTGTTTAAAAATATCAGAACATTTTAAAACAAACTTATCATATATTATAGCATAAAGTAAACTATATATATATATATATATATATATATATATATATATATATATATATATATATATATATATATATATATATAAATATATATATTCTTGTATTACATTATATTTTATTATGGGTAATAATGACTCATGACTGGTTGTAATGTACAATTTATTTAATTTAGTTGTATTAATTATAAACTTGAATTCTTCCTTGTGCTATATTATTCGAAGAGAAAATGCATGATGTAACCACAGCAGCCACATGCGTGATGTCACATCACCCCACTCCAATTCTTCCCTCCCATTGGCCAGTTTCTCTGGTTCTACAGGCGGAGTCGAGTCTGCAGATCACAGAAGCTTGACAGCGCCAAAGCCCTCCCATCCCGCGTTCTGATTGGCTAAGTGAGACATACCCACCACAGCCAGTGCGGAACTGCTGAGGATCACAACGGACGTGATTGTAAACAAGCAAAATATGGCTTGTTTTTTTTTTTTAATGATCTGGTTTACTTCTTGTGTTTAGCATCAAATCATTATATGTAGTAGAAGTTATAAATATCGCAACAGCAACAAATACAGCACACTTTCTAATGTGTTTGTTCATTACATGGGATTTTAAATAAAAATCCGGTTAATATCATTAATAGCATTTTTTTTAATCGACGCAGGGATATTGCATAATTTAACAAACAAACTTTCTGTTTAGTCTCTTGATACACTGGTGTCTGCATAACGACGTCTTTAGTGTGAACTAACACGCTGCCAATGGAGTCTGGAGCAAGAACCATACAGGTAGCGTGGGAAGTGTGACGTAACCAGAGAGCTCTGCGTTGATTGGTCGCATGAAGTGTCATTCAATACATGGTCTCGCCAGGGTTCGCTCGCCCCGCTAGCACGCGACTGCGCTGACTAAACTCTGTTTGGACAAGTTTGTCGTGTCTCTAGTGTAGAATTGGCAGCAGGCAGAATGATGGTGCTGTCAAATTAGACACAGAAGTTGGATTGTATTTTTTTCTCTCCCGAAATCTGAAGAGTCTTTAATCAAATGTGCATACTGTGCATACGGTCGGGACTTACTTGTAAGAAGTTTTGAGTTTATATGGAATTACTGGAATTGTACCTTTGGATCTGAATATTATATTATATATAGATAGATACGCGAATCTGCGGGTGAAAAATGAATCATTTGTCGTTTGACGATCCGTCACTGGATAGCTTGGATCCAAGTTTATCCCTCAGTGAACCAAGTGATATTGACACAGCTTTGCTCAACGACATTGACGGTAAGAGAAGATGTTTCAATCACTTTCCTGACCTAATAGTTCATATTTTAATTTGAATCATAAAAGATTGAATGTGTTTCTGGCTTTCACAAGCCACGACAATCAGGTAGGAAAATACACGTGTTAGACAATGCAGATACAAACTGTAGGGGACTTTAACACATATTTATGATCATATGCACAGTCTGTAATTGTTTTTTGCTTGCCCTTATTTAAATGTACTATTATGTAGTTTTATGAAGGGAATAATCTTGTGCAAAAGCACCTCGTGACTGTACAATGTATTTGCAATGCACAGACGTGTATTGATGGCTGAGCCCCCACACACACCTGTACACAGAGGGTGTCTATATATTTGTCAGTTCGGAAGCACCAATAAATCAGTTGGCCTTAAGATATGAAATAAAAAAGAGAATTAAAATCTATCTTATGTAGCCATTGTTTGAGTTATAAGTTGCATTAGGAGTGACCACGCCCCCACGAACTTATGCGCGTGACGCCACCAGAGGTTACTTTCGTTCATTCCCCCTACTGCTTCAGGATAATGAACCGTCATGGTTCCTTATCATCGTGTCTACATCCACTTTCACGATTTTCTTGGAATATAAAATCAAGGCCAATTGCAACATTTTCCATTTTATTTAAATGCACCAATAATGAATATACCTGTGGGTAATATTTCATGATTTGCTCGTTACAGATTTATATTTTGGTATGCTTCGTTAAACATATTTTCCTATCTTTTTTTCCCCATTACGCATTTTAATGCATTAATGTTTAAAACGCTAACTGTTGCACACGATTAAGCTATATAACCGCGAATAACCTCGGTGTCCGATAGTAACCCGCTGTCGGTCGAGTTCAGCGCGGTCCCTCCTCCTCCCAGCGCGTGTGTGACTGTGCTCCTGCGATTGCGCGCTCTCTGATTGGTCGAGAGCGATCACCTCATCCAAAACAGTGGTGTACAGATTCCTGTCAGGGCTGTGCACCGACGTGTGAACGACATGCTGAATACATGCAAATATAGCACGCGTGTAGGCTATATAAATAATGCACAAATCAATGAAAAAATCTAAAGGCTTACTTAAAAGAAGCAATTATAATGTCAACTTCTCCCATGATCCCAAATACACCAAACAGACAAAATATTTTTTTGCCCTAAGGATCTTAAGATAAGTATACAAAGTAAATATGAAACTACTCTTATTATATAAATCTTATTTTGTGACTATAAATATTGGGCTACTTATATTGCCTGAGAAGGATTCTTACTTGGGGTGATAACAGACTACACGTTTATTTATTCATCATCAGTAAAAGCTTTATCATAACCAGGATCCCCCAGGATGTGTGGCAGGAATACATCCCGAAAGGGGACACCAGTTCACTGAAGGGATCCTACACACACACATTTTCCTTTCAAAATAATCCATTGTAGCCAATCACCTTCCAAATTTTGTCGAGTCAATTAGGCATTTAGTGTCATTCCATTGTCCCTCCATATACAGTACAGTACACAGTGAAACAAAACAATGTTCCTGCCAGGGCCAAGGTGCTACATATGACTACATAAAGTGACATGAAATAAAGAACTACACAAAACAAAACAAGATATTGAGACAGTAGACACAATGACACTGTAGCACCGACCAGTAAAAAGTACAGAGGATTTGTGTATGTGCAAATTGATTTTATTTATTAGCAGCTAAATTTTATATTAAGAGGTGGGGGAAATCAGAGAACAACCAAATCAACACAGGTAAAAGGGTAAACATCACTTAGACCATATAATCAGAGTTTTTACAATTGAACTGAGAGACACTGTGAGGCAGCACCATGCCACCTAAATGATGTCCTGAGGAATTAAAGGATTCTGGCTCAGAAATGGCTGCCACTACTTTAGGTGACATAAAACATGTAAGTAAAGCCCATTTCTAAAATGAGGTAAAAAAAAATAAAAACCTTAGGATACCGGCATATTGCTTTAGGGGTGAATTCTGTTAATTTACCGAGACATTTATTTTGGCATTTCTGACGCAGACCGTGTAGCTAATACATCTGTTGAAATGTAGCTTTAAATCATTTCCATGTGACTCTTCATTAAATCAAAGTTTGAGACGGAACCTGTGTTGCAAGGCACTCGAAATACCAAAGCACTTAGGCGTTCTGCATTGAACTAATCCCTCCATGGTGTATTTGTCCGATTGTGTCAGAGCTCGAGGAAGTTAATGAGCTTGGCCAGCCTGTCTCTCTGCCCTGAAAAGGAAATTTATTTCTGTGGTAATTAGCAGTTTCCTCATGCTCTCCTGTAAACCAACATACCCTGCTTCATGATCAGTGAATGATCAGCACTAGCTCTGTTTATATTTGTGCATGAATTTCACACAGAAAATTATATTGAATTTCAAAACTGATGAAGCAAACTGCATATCTTTTGATGTATAAATTTGTTTATACCTCATGTGGCCAAAGGTTTCTGGAAACCTAATTATCACAAATTTACATGTTAAACAACCAAATTCATTATGAAAACATAAATGTTAATATAGTGTTGGTCCTCTGTTGAATTGTGGCTGTGGGGATTTGTGATCCTTCAGCCTCAAGAGCATTAGTGAGGTTAGGCACTAATGCCTATTTTGCAAGGTCTGGGATGCACTCAGTGTTTCAGTTTCAGTTGATGTCAGGGATTTGTGAAGTATGCTTATGTTCAGCATGCAAAGGCATTCCAAATAAACTTGTGCTTCCAACTTTGTGGCAAAAGTGTAAGAAAGGCCTGCAAATGGTTAATATTGTTAGGTGTCTTCAAACCTTTGACTAAACAGAATTATATATTTTTTTGTAGTCTCAGTTTAATGTTGTAATATGTATGATAATATAATTTCTTATTGCATATTTTTTACTCTCCCAGACATGCTGCAGCTCATCCACACCCAAGAGATGGAGTTCAACTTGTTTGATCACACCTCCTTTCCACCACCAACAGCTCCAACGCATGATCTTTCAGCGCTGGCTCCTTCCAGCTTGGCTCCCACTCCTTGCAGTTCCTCTACCACCTCCTCCACCTCATCCATCCTGACCAACAGCCCACATCTGGATGCCCTGCTGGGTCCCCCTGTCAACCGCAACTCTTCCACCCCAGACAAGTCTTTCCAAGCCCCAAACTTTCAGCAAACTCCCTCCACCCAGGTGACCTCTACACCTGTGACCCCAAGCCAAGTAAAGCAGCCCAATACTCAAACAGCTCAACCTGTGCTTCATCTGCCAAGCCAGGCTCCCCAAAGCCCTACGTTCTCCGCAAGCCCCCAGCAACCTGGGCCCAACTACGCAAGTCAGAATGGATACACTGGTGTGTATGTTTAAGCATTAACCTTAAGAGGTTGTAGTAAAAAAAGAAGATAAGATCAATTATCATGCCAGGTCAAGTTACATCATCATGCAGCATTACTCATCATCAAATCAAGCAAATAAAGCTTTTAAGCATCAATAAGTGTACCAATAAGGGCTGCAATACAATACAAGACCATATTATTCAGTTTAAAGACATAAGCAATGTCCTCCTTACTGAAGAATTAGGTGCATGACACTTCTTCCTTATACTTAGCAGTGTTGTTTTGCAGTGAAGGTGACAAGAATTTTGATGTTTGTCTAGTATGCACTTACCATTTATCTTCACACTTATCTCTACTACCGTGTTGGACCTTCTTGTGTCAGTTGAAATAAGTTTGTAATTGCCATTTAGGTGTTCAGTTCCTCTTATTTTAATTTTTTTTCTTTTGTATACTGTGGGTGTAAAATATTATAATTACAAATACTATATATAATGTGTGTATATATAAAATTAGACCAAGCTTTCATTAGACCAAGCTTTCTTATCAAGTTCTAAATAAAAACAACTTGTTTATTTTACATTAAGAATATACACACATTTTAAAGGGGGTTTGTTCTTAATGTAAAATAAACAAGAGGTTGTTTTTATTTAGAACTTGATAAGGAAGCTAAGCTTATTGCAGATCATTAGGTCTATATAGTACTTATTTCATAGTGTTACTGTCTTTAAAAAATACCTTCCATGAGTAGCTGTGTGCAAACTTTCTACTGGCTTGTCCTTTACATGTATTACATGTGCTAAACAGTCACTTTTTTAATACATTAGTTATAACGATGAATCACTGAGTTGTCGATGTTTGGGTCAACCATGTGATACAACGCTGTGTCACAAAGCAAGGCAGGTGGAGTGGCCCTTTGCTCCATATTGTTATCAAGCCATTATGTTTAGCTCTCAGACCATCAGTGTATTGCCCTCTGTGCACCTGTCTGTGCATCTTTGGAAGTCTGCTAATAAGCAGGTCAAATTCAATCTCACTATGGGAAAGTGGTACAATCAGCATGGGGTCAAGGTGCACAGACACGTAGTTCATTTGTAATCTGAGTCATTCTTGTAGTTGATAGGACTGACTCTGAGGTAAATGTAAAGTTGAAGACTTTAATTGTGTGCATATTAGGCCTTAAATCACCAGACATTATCAGTATATTCTTTTTTTCTAATTACTTGAATTCATTAATTATTTACTGAGCCTGGGTATCAAATTAATGAGGTCTTTAAGAAAAAAGTGCATTGATTCTTGATCCTGAATATACCTTGTTTCTATGTAGCTTGTTTACATGTTTTTTTTACAATGTTTAATTAAAAGTATTTAATTAAATGACATGATCGTTTACTTAGTTGCTACATATATTTTAACTTTCGGGCTCAGCTAAGGGCTTCTTAACATTCCTAGTATTCATTTACCAGCTGTTCTTAATAAAAGCCACATGGTATTTTGTTGCGATTCAGTGCTGTATGTGGCTTTAAATTGTACACTCCCCGTTTATGAACACCTGGACTTGGGTGTTATTGCAGTTTAATCACTTATTGTTGCAGACCAAACAATATTTTACAGAATAGCAATTGAAGAAGGAAAGAACTTTGTGAAATTAATTAGACAGTCTCTCTCAAATCCTAATGGGACTGTAAGTAAGTGCTTTATTAAAAGGGTAAAATTGCTAGGCCCAAGGATAAGATATTCACACACATTGCTAAGTGCATAAGTCGAGTGATGGAGATTTTGGTGTTTGGCCAGTTAGGCTATGTGAGCTCTTTAAGTAGTTATAATGGAAGCAATGGAAGCTGCAAAGTAAATCTACATTTTGTAGTACAGCTAAACGATATCCAAAAAATATAATGTAATCTTACAAATCTTCCAACTGAGGCTGAGGTGAAAACAACCTGACTATTGATTTGTGAAATAAAAACGCTAATTGAATATTAAATCAAACATGATTTTTCTGTTTGTTTTACAGGTAATATTAATCATTTGGTGTTAATTAATACATTTAATATTTATTTGCAGTAATCCCTAAGCAGGGCTCTACCCAGCCCATGACCAGTGTTGTCAGCTCTCCACCAAGTGTTCAGCCAGTAGCCATCCAGGCTCAGGTCCAGAGTCTTTCCACATCTTCCATCCTCACAACCTCCTCCAGTCCTCCAACACAGACTCATGTTCAGCAAGTCCCTGTAAGTGTGAACAAATGTACATGCTATAACTTTTTGAGTTCTGTATTTTACCATGTGATTAGTATTGAGTTGTCTGTGCTTTAGGTCTTGTTGCAGCCTCAGTTCATCAAGGCAGAATCTCTTCTCCTCACCACCCTGAAGCCGGACATGTCCATGGTGACTACAGTAGCCTCTCCATGCATCACCTCTCTGGCTACTTCCACGGCTTCAATGCAGGGCACCTCACTGCAGGTAGTGCTCCTGATCTTTCATCCAGTTTCTAACACATGACAGTGAAAGCTAACAGCGTTTTGTAGCATTTGTATGCGAAAGCTTTGGGTCGATATTGCAATCCAGAAGTCGTCTATCACACTTTCTAGAAGCTTTATTAGATTATAACACTTTCCTTCCTTTAAGCATAAATAATTAAGTTCTCCAAATGCATATTTTATTATATTTATTATGTTTTAAAATAAATGTTGTAGTGAAGGGTAATATATTTTTAGTGGTGCTCGAAAAGCATTATTAAAATGAATTATAGCAAATTGTACAATATCTTATCAATGCATAATAACATGTTAATGGTACACGCAACAATGAACAGTTTATTGCTGTATGTAGAGTGACACTTGCTTTTTTTTTTTTGTGTTGTTTTTTTCCGGTCTGTTTCAGGCTCTGATGAGCGGCGGGACTATCCTGACCACGGTGCCAGTCATGGTGGACACAGAGAAGCTGCCCATTAACCGTATAGCCATCAGTGGCAAGCCAGGTATGCAGGTCCAAAAGGGTGAGAAGCGCACAGCACACAACGCAATCGAAAAGCGATACCGCTCCTCCATCAACGACAAGATCCTCGAACTCAAAGACCTGGTGGCCGGCACAGAGGCTAAGGTCTGCTTTCTTCTGCCTTATTTTCTGTTCAAGTACAAGGTGTATAATGTCATTCTTCTGATGTTTGGGCTTCAGTAGGAGATTAAATGTGTCTTCCTGTGTTTCAGCTGAATAAATCTGCCGTGTTGAGGAAAGCCATTGACTATATCCGCCACCTGCAGCAGTCAAACCAGAAACTAAAGCAGGAGAACATGGCTCTCAAAATGGCCAACCAAAAGAACAGTGAGTCCATCGAAGTACCCTGCATGTATTTCAGTAATGCTTCAAACATCTCTAGTTGCATCAGCAGATCTTTATTTAGACTTTGTGTAAAAAAAAAAAATTTAGCAGCTTATAAATAGCTTTGTAATTTCGCACCAGTCTTGTGCATTCTATTAGCAATAAAAAGTGAGATGCAAATATTAGCAAAATTTTTTTTTTAAATGTACAGTATATAGCCTGTCAAAAAACATGTTCGAATAGTATGTAATTTATTTCATGCATTAAAATGTAGCCAGCTATTGGGGAAATCTCCATCAGTTAATGAGGATTCACTTCAAAGGATTACATTTTGATCCACAAACATAAGAGACATGCCAATGGAAGTGATGCGTTTAACGTTTTGATGTTGAAGATGCAGGAACATTTGTTGGTGTTTGTAAAAGTTTTTTTTTATTGTAACATTTCTAATCTTTGTTTACCTTTTAAATTTCTTGTCCTATAGCAGCTGTTGAAGGTAGACAACTGCTTATTTAGGATATCTGTTGTAACTGGTGGTTCTGTGTTTGTGTGTAGAGTCTCTAAAAGACCTGGTTGCCATGGAGGTGGACGTGAAGACCGAACTTCCTACTCCTCCAGCCTCCGACGCCGGCTCACCCGAACCCAGTGGCTCCTTTTCCCACTGCAGCAGCGACTCAGAGCCTGACAGTCCCATGGTAGAGGAAAGCAAGGTAGCATGTCTGTTGAGGTTTTTAGTCTTGTACACAAAAAATTTTCCATCTGAAAGAGAATCTTTGGTTTGGAAAATGGGTTGTTTTTAAACCATGTTGATTATGCCAAAGTTTTCAGATTAACAGTGGTGCCTGAAGGAATAACAATAGAGTGATGAATATGTTTTTTTTCACAGCCCATGTCCAGTGCAGAGAAGACTGCTGGAGGGATGCTGGACCGCTCACGGATGGCTCTGTGTGCCTTTACCCTCCTTTTCCTTTCCTTCAACCCGCTGGCATCTCTGGTGTGTGGGAGCCAAAGTAGAGCTGAAGAGCCTGTTCTTCCAGGCCACTCAGGAACTGGCAGGACCATGCTTGGATTTGATAACGCAGGTGCTGCCACGTGTAACTAACATGATGAAAACTGATACCTTTTTATTTACTGTTTTAATATCTGTCAGGCTTTTGCAAGAGTACAGACATCTTCACTTTGACATGCAATGTCCGCGCTTACGGAGTTTGTGTTCTGCAGCTGATTCGTGGGGCTGGATGGACTGGATGCTGCCCACTCTTTTGGTGTGGCTTCTTAATGGTGTTCTGGTAGCTGGAGTTTTGGTCAAGCTGTTGGTGTATGGAGAGCCCATCACTAGACCACACTCTGAATCCTCTGTCCTCTTTTGGAGACACCGCAAACAGGCTGACCTTGACCTGGCCAGAGTAAGCATTTTGCGCGCACACACACATACACACACACACACACACATTATATAGGTAATATAGGTATATATTTGAATTCTCATTATAATTACTATACCCCGCATATCAGCCACTTATCACAATTTTCAATGTCGTTCACTTTCTTTTCCATGCAGGGAGATTTTGCCCAGGCCTCTCAGAACCTCTGGACATGTCTGAAGGCCCTTGGTCGTCCTCTGCCCACCTCTCAGCTGGACTTGGCGTGTGCTGTGCTCTGGTCTACCCTGCGTCTGTGGCTGCAGAGGCTTTGGGTGGGTCGCTGGCTGGCCTGCAGGGCTGGAGCTCTGCGTGCAGATCGCCCCCTACAGGAGGATGCACGCAAGAGCAGCCGTGATGCTGCTCTCGTTTATCACCGCCTGCATCAGCTGCACATGACCGGTGAGAGAGTGTTTTAGCACACAGCTGATAAACTGTTATATTCATGCAGGTGCTGCTGAGACTGAATGCTTTCTGTGTGTCTGTAGGAAAGCTGGGTGGCAGCCACTTGTTCGCAGTGCACATGGCACTGAGTGCGGTGAATCTAGCCGAGTGTGCTGGAGACTGTCTGTCTGTTGCCACATTGGCCGAGATCTATGTCTCTGCTGCCCTGAGAGTCAAAACCAGTTTGCCCCGTCTGCTGCACATTACCTCTGTAAGAACACGCTTTCACGCTTTTATATATGTGCATAGTCTCACTCTCATATCTCCTGTCTTATTTCGTTTTCTCTCACTTTAGGCTTGTGCACAAAATCTATCACTGTCTATATATCTGTCATTTTTCCAATACTAGGACTCTCTCTATTTGTGGGTCTCTCACTTGCTTAAACTTTGTCCCTGTTTCTCCCTCTGTGCTTGTCTGTCTCTTTATTACCCTGTTTGTCGGCCTTGCTGTCTTTCACTATCTCTTTAAACTCTCTCTCACTTACACGTCGACACAATTTTTTTTCCAGTTTGTGTCTGCCTACCTGTCTGTATTGATCACTGTTACACTTTTTTGTTCCTTTTTGTCCATCTGTCTTTCTCTCTCACAGTCTGATTCTGTCTGTCCTTTTGCCTCTTTGTGTATGTCTGTCTGTGTTAACATGTAGATTAATCATCATTAATAATCAAGTTAAATAATAAACGCACAAAGCTATGAATTTGCATTTTTATCGGATTTACCGTAGATCTGGACCTACCAAGGCATCCAGGGACTTTATTTGGTTAAAATAGTGGATATGTTATTGAATAGAGAATAGATCACTACTGAATTCTAATAAATTCTAATCACCAAATACAAGACAGTTTCATCTCAGTACTTTGCCTTTTGTGCATACGCAGAATAATCGCAAAACAAACTGACCAAGGTCTCAAAACGAACTTGAAGTTAAATTCGTGATGCCGATGCACATAGGACTTTGAAACGTAATGTGACATGTGGACGCATTTGGTTAGGATTGTGTCTCAAATATGTAAACAGACTGCGAGGTTAAGGGTACATGTGCACCGTGCATTCAGTATCAGGAATTACAGCAAATTCATTTGTATTGACACACCGACACACAGTGTACACAGCCTGTGGGACATTCACATGCTGGCACAGTTGATTTGTCTCTCTCTTTTTCTCGCTCCCCGTCTATGACTGTCTATGTCTCCTTTTGTACCTCTCTGTAGCGTGGCTTTCTGAGTCGAGCTCGACAGGCCTGTCTGTCCCCCAGTGGCAGTGTTCCTCCTACCATGCAGTGGCTATGCCACCCTCTGGGTCATCGCTTCTTTGTGGATGGCGATTGGTCTGTACGCAGCACCCCTAAAGAGAGCATCTATAGCCAGGCTGGAAACACAGGTGCAACCTTTGTATTTCATCATACACTGAAAACAATGTATCTTTAACTCAGCAGGGCATTATGAGGAGTGCACATATTGTATAAAGGCTCACAATTTGTTTTTTATCCTGTGTTTGATTTCAGTGGATCCTCTGGCTCAGGTGACTCAAGCTTTCAGGGAGCACCTACTGGAGAAGGCTCTGTACTGCGTCGCTCAGCCTCGTGGAGACAAAAGCCCCAACGAGGGACAAGGGTGAGTAACTCCTAACTCTCTCCAATCCAGACTCCAGAGGTTTACTCCAGACTCATTGCTTCTCTAAAGTCTATCTAAACAAATGACTTTGTTTATATTTTTATAATATTCTGTCTGGTACAAATATTCAAGGATTAAAACCTATTCAAGTCAAACTAGTGTTTACATACTATTCAGTCAAAGCTTTCTTAAAACTGGTAATGTTATATTATTAAAGAGCTGGAAAAATGCAAATATCTTGCATTTATTACCATTCTAATCAGTTTAGGGAGTTGTGCTTAAATTAAAAAGAAGAAAGATTCTGCAGAAGAAATACAGATTTGTTTGTTGATAACAATTTATTTATAAGAAGTGAATAAATTCACACCTTCTATGGTTTGTACAATATGGATACAAGAGATAATTACATTTCAAATACAATTGTAACAAATTTGTGTGTATATGCACATCTGGATAAAGGTGTGACTGCATAACCGGTTGTGGAGACTGAATTTTTGTGTGTGTATGTGTGTACAGTGAGTACTCCGATGCTCTGGAGTACCTGCAGCTGCTAAACAGCGCCTCCGATGCCGCAGGTGCTACCACACAGGCCTTCGCTATCGGCTCCAACATGGCCGCCATCGCCGGTCAGTTTCACACCAGTCATTTACAAAAAAGCCTCCAGTGGCCTGTTTAGCACTCAGGTGCATTCAACGTGTTGATTGTGTTTGCGTCTCTCTCTAGGCTGTGACCCTCACTCAAAATGGTGGTCGTCAGTTGCCGTGGTGATTATTAACTGGCTGCAGGGAGATGATGTAGCGGCAGAGAGGCTGTATCCAGCTGTGGAACATCTTCCACGCAGTCTTCAGTCAGACGAGTAAGTGCCTCACTCACTCGCATGGGTTGCATACATAATTCTTGGAGATATTGGTAAATGGAAGCTTAAGTCTGTTGGCTGATGTTGGCTGCTGTCAGAGTAGACTGACACTAATGTCTATAAATGAAATTGAAATTAATCATTTAAACATTTCTATTAATACAAATATTAATTTAGAACATTAGAAATAATTGTATATAATTTGTGGTTGTAAAATGGATTGATTAGGTTCAGAAATGGCCAAACCTCATTCAAAGCCATGATAAAATTCTCCTTATACAGTGTATGCTTATCCACACACGTTGCTTAGCAACCAAAGCTTACTGTTATCAGGCTACATTGTGTTGATGAAGTGTTTCTTGCAAAAATGATTTATAATAATAGAAATAAATCTTTCGGATTTTATCCATGCATGCTAATAAACATAGCACACCTGAGTGTATGCATTACAGTGATTTTATAATTGATGTGAATGTTGTGCAGACTTGTGCAGGATAAAATCAGTAGTTAAGCCTTTATTTTAAATCATAGTGGCCCCAGCTGTGCATACATTCAAAGGTTTTTGTTTAAAACCAGTCTGAAAGAGGAGGTCAGGAGGGAGGGAGAGAGTCGCAGTGCTTGAGAATTCATTCTCATCAGATGGCCACCATCACGTATTCTTATGTTCTGTAGAAGTCATTTGGAGTGATGCTGTGTGTCTGTGCTGCCTTGTGTTTTGCCTCCTACTGAGTGTATGACTTTTATTTATTTTTTTAATTTTTGGCAGAAGTCCACTACCAAAAGCCTGCTTGAACATGTTTAAAGCAGTGCGTGCCCTGCTGGCCAAACCAGAGAACAGACAGCTAAGCTTAAGCTACTGTGAGAAAGCAAGCAGCCTGTTCAGAGACAGCCTCAAACTGGGGCCACACTGCAGCAGCAGCACCTTAGATAAGGTACAGCCACAAACACATACACACATGTGTGCTAGGCACAAACTTAAATAACACAGGAAAAAAAAAAAAAAAAAAAAAAGGAAACAGGACACTTGCTAAATGCATGTTTGTATTTCAGTGGAGTAAAAGTTGAGAGTATGTGTACAATTAAAGGTGAACTCAAGCTTCCTTGGCCTGAGCTGTGGTGCATTGTAGTTGCATTGCATGTGACTGAAAAAAGTGCAATGTTCCTGCAGTGCAGCACAGAGCTGAGCTGCTGACAATGTAGTTCACAAATACATTTAAAAAAGGTACATTATTAATTGCATAAGTTGCATATGTATTCCCCCTTTCCACTGCACAACCTCTACATAAGTTCAAATGATGACCTAGAATTCAGTTACAGTGGTACCTTGACCTACGAGTTTAATTCGTTCCGTGGACGAGCTCGTATCTCAATTTGCTCGCACATCAAATCAATTTTCCTCATTGAAAATACTTAAAATGGCATTAATCCGTTCCAACCCTCGAAATACCACCCTGTTTTTATGTTTCATGTTATTAAATTAGGAAAATACATTTCTAAATAACAAATCTTGTATAAAAACATAATAGAAAGAGTATCTAAAGATATAATAAGGTTTTATTCAGTGTATTTACCTTGGAGATGAGACGACTTGAGCTAATGAAGGTGGGGGGGGGGGGCTGTAGAGGCTATAAGCGGAGGCGGGGGGACTCATTTTTTGCCACTCTCTCTATCACTCCTGTACACTACGTATCCATAAACCTTTACATTTTTGCTTATCTTAATTTTCACAGTTTCCGCTTTCTGGCTTCGCTTTGCCATCTAGCAGCGGCGTCTCGAGCTCGTACCTCAATTTTTTGCTCGCGTAACAAAGCAGAAAATCGACTGAGTGACCGCTCGTACCTCGGAAAACTCGTACATTAATGCACTCGTAGGTCAAGGTACCACTGTATTTAATTAATGCCAGTTTTACACACACCCACACACGGGGCCATTTAAACTCTGCTGAAATATCATTGATACATATATTGTATTAACAGCACATGTTTTAAAGTTGTTCTTGTATTATTGAGGTTAAGTTAAAGAACCATGAAGCTACTTTTGGTATAAAAGTTTACCTTTTATTTGTATATTGCTTTCCATGACACTGCTAACAAAATTGTAAGCTCCTCTCTGTTTTCTTGTCTCTTTTTTGTGCTCTGTTTTTATGGCTATAGTTGGTGCAGTTGTTACTGTGCGACCTGCTGCTGGTGACACGCACCAGTCTGTGGCGAGAGCAGCAAATATGTTCTCCCGCGTCCCCACAGCAGAGCCCGGCTTCAGCCGCTTCTCCTGCCGAGCTACAGGGCTTCCAGCAGGACCTGAGCTCTCTGCGCAAACTTGCCCACAGCTTCCGACCAGCCATGCGCAGGGTAAGAAATGCATGTGCGACTCACACTTACACAATAAACACACACACAAATACGCATATCTACTGCTGCTTCACTGCTGATAAAGGATACAGAGAGTAGGCATGTGGCCACAGCTGGACACAGTTGGAGTGGATTCCAGTGCTTGATCTGGATTTAGTGATTTAGACGCTCTCATGCTGACACGCTGGTATTTTCCTCATGCATAGCACTGAAATAGGCCACTGCTCTGAAAATCGCTGAGTGCTGGGGAGCTGTTTTTAACTACTGTAGCTTGTGTGAGAAGTGGAGTTCTGCATCAGCATTCTGGTCAAAAATAGTACTTGCACGCCGCAATTCGTCATCCTCGGATTTGTGCAAAATCTTTCTGCTTATATTTTCCGTTTTGGTCTGATTAAATATTATTAACATGCGCAACTGATATTGAAGTAAGGCATTCATGGTTGTTTCCCGAATGGGCTCCTTAGTGGCGTAACCGAGTGCTCATATATAAAGAAGAGTGTCATCAGGTGCTGAATTTTAATAACGTAAAATAGAGCTATAAAACTAATCTTTTTTTTTTTTTACTGATCAAAACGTTCCAAATGTGTTTTATGAAAATACTGTAACCTCAGTAGTGTTATTATTTCTGGTTAATGAATGGAGAAGTCATGGAGAAGTCATGGGGCCAAAATCAAACACGATGGGTTAAAAGCATGGCAAGGAAGTGGAAAAAGCCCAGAAACAGGGCTTGTAAGGTTTTGTGTTATTTTATAAAGGGCTTTTTATAGAACAGATTTAATTTGTAGTTCCTCAGCAGGAACGAAGCATCTAGGTATTGTGTTATATTGTAAAATAACCATTTTCCATTCTACTCCACTTTAATAAGGGCTGTAGCAGAGCAAAGGACAGAGAGTGCTGCTGGGGAAAGTGCTAGCTAGAAGATGAAAGCGTATGAGACAGTAGAGAGAGGAAGAGACGTGTCAGCTTCTAAAGGAAATATCAAACCCCATGGGTGTGCTGTCTTCCAGCTTGTTAAGCCCTCTCTCTCTCTCTCTCTCTCTCTCTCTCTCTCTCTCTCTCTCTCTCTCTTTCTGTTTCTCTCACCAGTTGTTTCTGCATGAAGCTACTGCCAGGCTAATGGCGGGAGCAAGTCCAACGCGCACACACCAGCTTCTGGACCGCAGTCTGCGCCGCCGTGCCACACCTGGAGGCAAAATCGGTGAGGAATCATGCGTGGGTAGATGTGTTTGCATGTTTGCTTGTTTTCAAATGCTCGTCTGCTATAGAGGTGTGTGCGGGTTTTCCAACCTTGCTCAGTCCATGCAGATGTTTACCAGAACTGAGGAAAAAAAAGGGACCCATTTACTCATCTTACTACTGAAAGAAATCTAGAGCAGATGGCAGTTTTAACCTGTGGCTATATCATAAACTCTAGGTGTAGACTGACATGAGTCTAATCTATTGGGTTCTTATGTAGTTCCTACACTTGCAATATAAAATTTTTTTAAATATTTTATATTATTATTTTATAACTGACACAACAGCCCCTATACTTTCATTATAAGCAGGAAAAGGAAGGAAAGAAGGTCAAATGCAGGTCCAGAATAACTGCACCTAGCCTGCAGATGTAGTGATGGTACTGAAATCATTCAGTGGTATTGACATTCATTCAGCTACAAATGTGATTTTTTTTTTTTTAATCCTCTGTGAAATGTATAGCTGTTTCATGCATGATTGTAATATGCATCTGTAATTAGAAATTCAGTCAGTGTCTCATGGCTCTGTGTGTGTCTCTATGTGTAGAGGAGTGTGAGACACGGCCAGGCCAGCGTGAGCAGGCAGAAGCGGCCATGTTGGCATGTTGGTATTTGCCTCCATCGTTCCTGTCGGCCCCGGGCCAGAGAGTGGGGATGTTGGCAGATGCAGCACGTACTCTCGAAAAACTCGGGGACAAACGCACGCTCCACGACTGCCAGCAGATGATCATCAAATTGGGCAGTGGGACCACAGTCGCCTCCACTTAGAGACAAAAGACTTTCAAACCCCCTACCCCTTCTTATTTTTTATATTTTATTTTTTTTCCCCCTCATCCTCCTGCACTAACACCATATCAGTCTCACATTTTCTGTGCCACATTTTCTGGCTACAGGCTTTGGCCATCATTGGTTAATCAGCTTATTTTAATAAGGCATTTTTTTCGTTCGTTGTAACTTCTTTTAATTTTCCCCCCTTTACGGCTATTATTTAAATAATTTTATAATTTAATTTGTTTGTCCTGACAAAATGCTGATACTCATTATGTTTATGGATATTCTTTACTTAAAGGTGCGGTCAGTAATTTAAATGCACAAAAAAATTGTGAGAATTGGCGAAGTTCTCTTTAGGTTTAAGGCAGCTGTCAGTGAAACATCAACTCAGAGGAGAAAGTGTCTGAAAGCTCGCTCTAAGTAGGAGGGGAATAAAAGAACAGTAGTAACGTTTCTGCTTGCCTGTCAATCCTGGAAGCTGCTTTCTAGCTATAAGCATATTTTAGGGGGAATGGTTTTCAGAGTTGAAATATTCTTCAGCTAGTTTCTCTTAAAACTATTTACAATACCTTTTAAAGTAATACTTCACAGGTAGACACTGCTAGGGCCACTGAGGCGCTCCTGTAATGAGGTGCTTTGTAAGCACCAGCTTTGTCCACTAGATGGCATTTTTATTGAGCACCATTAGACGCTTGTGAGTGGCTTTACAGGGTGATTGGACATGACATTCATATTAAACGTGTAATACCGGCTTTCCACACACAGAAGAATCCTTGTCTCCAGTTGTAACAGTATAGTATTGTATGTACACGTGTGTGCATGTTTCTGTCTAAAGCAGCGTCTCAGACCCATGTTGAGTCTACTGGTTTGGTCCAACATGTCCAGGTGACTCAGCTGCATGGAAATCAAGGATTAATCTGTGTGCATGGAGCTTGGTGTTAGAGGAGATGAAGAGTGTAATGACATTTTCCTTTTCATTACATTTGTACAGATATTTTCCTTTTCATTACATTTGTACAGATATTTCTAATATGCACTACCCTTACTGGGGCTGACTTCGACATGATTTAAGAGCATAAACAGCTTTACAAGGTTTCTTCTCTTGTAGCGTTTTCCTTGTATATATTTTTAAAGATGTGTATTTATAATTTTGTGTAAAGATGTGGGTGGACAGTATTTTCAAGAAACAGAGAAAAGGGGACAACTTGGATGTTTCAACTTGGAAGGTACACAGTGCTCAAGCAAACAAACAACAAATTATGGGTTCAAATAATGGTCTTCCACAGATAAGTGGAAAGTCATCTACAGGGTGCTAATTCTCAAAGAGACTTGTCTGTTTGCACTATGGAGAGAGGTGATGGTTACTTTTTGAAGCTCCTGAACGAACATGGTGATCACAAGAAATATCTGAACCAGTTCGTTTTTGTCACGGTTCACCTTCATTCTGACCCTAATCCAAAACCAGGATTTTTTTAGATGAGGCAGTTCTTTGAGAGAGCCCCATCTGCTTTCCACTTTTAGCCACTGTAATGCTTTAAGTGTTTTTTGTTAGATTTACAGTCAAGTTCCTGAGGTTTTACTATCAATGGCAGACTCATGACCTGTATGCTCTTCAGTGTGTAGTGTTCATAGTCAAAATCTTTACAAGAAATGTTTGAACAGACTGTCCAATTTGTCAGCCCTTTGATTTATTCATGAGAATGTAAATAAAAGTTGTTTTGTAACGTATGATCTTTTGCGAGTTTGTGAAATACATAAATGACTATTTGTATTTGCTATTAATGTGATCATCGAATGACATACTGTGGACAATGGTTCCAGTGGGGATCGGCCCTTATGTCGGGTTCCAGTTAAAATTTCATACTAATACGTCATTAAACACTACTGTGCATCTCATAAATCACTAACTAGCTGAGCATCTTGCATTGCATATGCCTACAGTGTGTTCGATACGAGGGTCAGCTGATTTGTAATTCTCCCTGATGACCTGGACATGGGGTATGTTTAAAAGACTTGCTACGTTATATAGTTTAGAGACCGTAATATTGACAAAAAGACAGGAGGTGGAGCTGAAGATGCGATTTTCTTTGGACCAGATTAAAAATTTATTTAAAAGGAGGAAGGATATTTTGGAGACAAGGTGAGAGAGGCACTCATGAGATGGTTTGATCATGTGCAGAGAAGGGACATGGGGTGTATTGGTAGAAGAATGCTGAGGATGGAGCCACTAGGAGGGAGGAAAAGAGGAAGGCCAAGGAGGAGGTTTCTTGCATGTGGTAAGGGAAGACATGCAGGTGGTTGTTTTGAAAGAGGCAAATGTAGAGGACAGAGTAGTATGGAGATAGATGATATGTTGTGGCGACCACTAATTGGAGCAACTGAGAGAATAAGAAGACCTGGATATGGGGTAGCAGATACATGTACATCACATAATGTCCATGGTATCCCTAACTGCTGGCAAAGAGAAGCTGAATTTAGCTGAGCAGTGTGGCAAAATGCCTCTTCTAAGAGTCTGAAAAATTCGGAAGAAGGTAGTGTATGACATTTTAATTTTGCACCATTAATAGCAATAGGAAGGAATAGGGATAGGAGTCATCATATTCAGTAATAAAAATAGGGTTAGGGTTAGGGTTAGGGTTAGGACAGTAGGACTCTAAGGGTTAGGGTTAGGGTTAGGGTTAGGGTTAGGACTGGGTTAGTCCTAACCCTAACCCTAAAAGGGTTAGGACTCTAACCCCTAACCCTAACCCTAAAAAGTTTGGACACACCTTCTCATTCAAAGAGTTTTCTTTATTTTCATGGCTATGAAAATTGTAGGTTCACACTGAAGGCATCAAAACTATGAATTAACATGTGGAATTATATATGGAATTATATAAATTACAAAAAAGTGTGAAACAACTGAAAAATTTCATATTCTAGGTTCTTCAAAGTAGCCACCTTTTGCTTTGATTACTGCTTTGCACACTCTTGGCATTCTCTTGATGAGCTTCAAGAGGTGGTCACCTGAAATGGTCTCCAACAGTCTTGAAGGAGTTCCCCGAGAGATGCTTGGCACTTGTTGGCCCTTTTGCCTTCACTCTGCGGTCCAGCTCACCCCTAAACCATCTCGATTGGGTTCAGGTCCGGTGACTGTGGAGGCCAGGTCATCTGGCGCAGCACCCCATCACTCTCCTTCTTGGTGAAATAGCCCTTGATGCCTTCAGTGTGACTCTACAATTTTCATAGTCATGAAAATAAAGAAAACTCTTTGAATGAGAAGGTGTGTCCAAACTTTTGGTCTGTACTGTGTATATATATATATATATATATATATATATATATATATATATATATATATATATATATATATATATATATATATATTTTAATTAGCATACATTTTTATCCCATGACTATGGAAAATTGCACATTGCTGTATAATTGGAACCCTGAATTCTTCCCAGGGCCATTAATTGTTCAGCCCAGCAAACCTTCTTTTAACCATTTAGCACCATTATTTTAACAGCTTTATGACATTCAAGTGAATGATGCTGGATCAGAGCCTTAATCCTGTCCACTTTTAAATGTGATTTAGACTTTCCAGTGGTGTGGTGGAGATAATCTTTAGAGGTAAGAGGCCATGGATTGCTATGTTTCTGCGTAATACTGGGACAAAAAGAGAATATAAACCACAAGTCGCATCTCAATGGCAAAGACACCTGCGGATGTTCACAAATCCAGTGTATTTGATGGCAGCAATACAAATAACATTCCAAACATCTCGTTAAAACATCAAAACATTGCAATAAATCCTATGGGTAATGTGGACAAATACAATTCTGAAAAAGCATTTGAATTCATTGTTTTTAATAACGTTTTAAAGGCAATAACATATTTGTTTTATAGAAAATAAACATCTCTAAGAAATACTATACACCATTAGAATAGTACATCACATCTTACATTTAAACAGCAGCAAATACTTATATATACAATTACTTCGAATGAATCATCATAAGAATAACTTAATCATTTATGTGTTTAATACTGTGATGGGCTGAATGTGGAGTAACGTAAAACAGCCTACAATATTGTGTTCGTCGTGTACAGCATAGTGGTGAATGGTAAAGCGCATCGTTTAATGTTCTCTTCCGGTTCAATTTTCATGTTTTTCACTTCAGCGTTAGAAACGAAACAGTCTTCAGTAAAGAAAAGGCCCTTACATTGTTTAAGGTGCAGACCTGTACATACTGCTGCATTGAGAACACATATTTGGACAGATACTAGTGCCGTCTAAGTGGTGCCATGTTTGCAAATGCACATCAAATTACATGTTGGAAGAGCGTCATATTAAAATAATATTTTGTCTTTTTCAGAATATTTAGACCTGTATAGCACACCATGTAAATTTTTTTTTAAAATAACACTTAAGCAGATATTGAATTACATCCAGTGGGTGCTTGATGCATGACATCTTCAAATCTGAATGCCTTTCAAAATCACCAGGCATGCCTCTGTGCCAAACGGTGGCAGGGCTTGGGCCGCTAGAGAGGGCTGCCAGCCAAATCTGCCTCCAGGTGTCTCCGACTGATAGCATCCCTTCCAGAAAAGAAAGATTGGGGAGGAAAAAAAGGAATCAAATGGATGAGTGGCACAATCAGGGTTTTTTTTGACCAACAGCTCTTTTTTTTCTTTTTTTCTTTTTTTTTTTTTTAAATAGAGAGAAGCTGCCCAAGCAGGCGGTGGATGCTGCAAGGGTGGATGAGGGTGGGGAGCAGATTGTAAGGGGATGCCTCAGGGCTTTGTAGTTTGGATGCAGAGATGATCTGGTCTCAGGTCAGTATTGCTACAGTACCTTTGTGCTTCAGCCGAAGCCGTTTTGAGTTCAGTTGCACAGGCAGATGTTATGTCCATGCTGGCTGAAAGTCTTCGAACTCCTATATTACATTGCCTGGCAAATGAAATAGACAAATGGAATTACAACAAGCAGACAGAAAAGACATTTATGTGATTTCATCATGCACAGGATATTTCCATAGTGCATGTTTTGTAGTGTGGCTACAAGAGGGCAAGAGACTATTGTGTGTGTTCGTGTGTGTGTGTGTGTGTGTGTGTGTGTGTGTGTGTGTGTGTGTGTGTGTGTGTGTGTGTCTGGCTCTGCATCAGCAGCCTGGTGTGAGCTCTCTAATTGCCCATGCTGAGGCAGTGGCCACTGTGCTGATGTGAAGGCTGCACCAAAGTGGGCCAACGAAGCTGGCCAGCTTTTCCTCAACCACCCAGCAGGACTGCCCCCTAATTGTGCTGGCATAGGGCATTTTTTGCACAATATTTCTTCTTCCTACACCGCCTGCACCAAAACTGCCTCTGTTTTCTCTCTCTTTTTTACATCCTCTCTGATCTCATCCACCCATCCCTCTGGCTAACAGCCAGGATCTATCTAGCTCTGTATCGAGCTATGATGTAAGAACAGCCCTTGGTTCTCTTTGAAAAGATGCAAACCGTAGTTCTGCTCTCGTTTTCCATGTTGCCTCTACAGTTTTTGGACCGGTCTAAACCGATTGTGTGGTAATCCTGGGTCTTGCTCATGCTGCCACAAAAGCCCCCACTAGAAAAAGAGTCTGTGCATGTGTAGGCACAGAGAAAAGGAATAAGAGGAAGACATTTCCTGGGAGACCTGCATGGGGGTGGAATATCTACTGCTTGCTTTCATTAAAACAGCAAATTGGCATGGCTGAGACCTAAAGCCTTTAGATCCCTGAGTCAATGTGCTTTCAGCTTGTTCTGAGCTCCTCGCTCTTTCCCCCACCCATCCTTTTTGTCCTTTGACGTAGGATGGTAAAGGAGATGGGAGGGTGGTTTGATCTGTTGCCAGGTTTTCTCTCACTGGTTGTCAACTACTGCTCTACCCCTGCGCAGTCTCTTGCTCCGCACCCGCTTATCACTGCAATGCAAGCCGGAAACCTGTAGGCAGTTTCCAGAACTGAATTGTAGTCAAATCACCTAGATGTGCATCCAAGTCAAGTGAGAAACAGTCATATCTGACAACGAGTCTGAGAAATTGGAAGAACTGCAA
The DNA here is from genome assembly GCF_946808225.1 of Silurus aristotelis. Classification (NCBI taxonomy): domain Eukaryota; kingdom Metazoa; phylum Chordata; class Actinopteri; order Siluriformes; family Siluridae; genus Silurus; species Silurus aristotelis. Next base: position 11,176,930 of record NC_139590.1, on the reverse strand, counting down.
TTCAATTGCCGATTTCTTTCGCTTCACCCTCAAATGAAAGCATCTTCAGGGACACATTCAACCCTTAAAAAATCCGACAGTATCCCTAATGCTAATTCAGTCTTGTGGGGGATCATAGGTGTGAGAGAGGCAAGATCAGTGAGCAACTAATTAGCATCCACAGTGCAAGCATGACTATCGGTGGAGAGATAGCTCATCAATAAGGGTGAGCTTCTTGCTAGACTTGTCTGTTGCCCTGGGAGATGGAGCTGATGAGCGGATGCGCTCTACACCTCCATTCACTCCCTTTGTTAGTGAGGTCAGCAAATGTTTCAGAAAGGCCACTGCTGTACATGGCATAATAGGCATGTTTCGAAGATCAAAAACATGCTTTTACATTTTAGAACGCGCTCAGACACTTACCTGGTGTTTTGGACATTTTATCGAGAAAGTGTCTTCATCGAATATGCAGCCTTATAGAGAAAAAGAGAGAAGGGGAAAAAAAGGATTGGTGAGAGAAGATGCTCATGTTCAAAATCTGTTTTCTTCCCATAGAGTCAATAGATGGTGATTTATATAATGAGAGCTGGGGATGATCTATACATTATTAACATTCAGCAGTCATTAGGCTGAAGTCTTAACGACTTATACTGTATAAACACCTCATACACATAATGTTTGTGTATAGTACGTCCACAAATGCCTACTATACATGTTCTTAATTGCATACCTGTATCTTTGGCGCAGACATAGTGGTATTTATGAATGCAGTTCTTCCAGCTGCAGCCGATGGAGGCTCCTTCACTCTGGCACTTTGAGCATTTCTGTAAAAGCACGAATATATTATAATTATATTATAACTATAAATTTATACTATTTACAAACAAGCATAAACCCCCCCCCCCAATAAATATTACATATTTTTTCTCCTGTTTTGAATTATTTTTTAAAGACTTATATTAATTAATAATAATATAGGCATTAATGCGTCTGGCACTGCTAATACGGATCAATATGTACTTTTTTTTTTTAAAACAGCGAGATGATAATGTTAAAAGTAGAGTAGTTTATTTGTACTACCAGGTTGACTGTCTTCATTAAAATAAAAATTTACTCATAATAATAATAAAAAAATTATTTTAAGTATGTATGAAAAAAAGAATGAATCCTCCAATTTTCATAATAAAATAAAAAGATATTAAATGCAAAATTCATCAAATATCTTCTGTTGGACATTTAATTTCCTTCAGTCTGTAAAGTTTGTCTTGGACCTTTTCGATGTTAACATTTTTATAACGAAAGACTATAATGTCTCTATGCTTACTGTGAGTGTAGATTCCTGTGCAGCTTCCTTCAGTCCATAAAGTTTGTCTGCGATTAGGATCACGCCACTGGTCCAGACGGTGCAGGACTCATGTGCCCAGTGCTCATTAACCTCAGCCTCCAGCTGTAACCTCTGTAGAACAGAGTAAAAGCCCTCCTCACCAGCAGGGGGAACTCCTCCACCAGCTCTGCCTTGCAACAGCTGCAGTCTTTTGAACCTCGTCCGTAAGCCAAGATGACTTCTAAGTTGTGCCCTTCTTTCTCTCATCACCTGCCTGCAATCTCCTTCACTTGTCCCCTCCTGAAATGATCCTTTTTCTCCCTCTCTCTTCATATCTTTGATTTGCTCAGTACTGCACATTTCTACCTTGGCTTGGTCCATGGCTCTGTTTTGCCTGAAGTCTTCATGGTATGGTAAAGACAGTGTTTTCCGTGGTATGGTGTTTTCAGGGTAGTATGGGCCACACAAATCCCCAAGCTCTCTGTAATTAGCTGGTTTTCCACACAGGCAGCATATGAGACACCTGTCAGTTAGGCTTCTGTTAACTAAGGGGCCCTGGAGCATTATTGAGGAGTTTGATATTGTGTTGTTTTTTCCCAAATTCTTCTTTTTTGTCTGGACGAGCAGATGCTTTTCCTCAGGTTTGTTTACGATTGTACAAAGGGAAGCACGCTTTTTGAAGCTGTCAATGTGCACATACGGTTTAAAAGAATGCTTGCCTTCACTTTCCTGTGTTTTTAAAAAGTCTGTCAATATCCCTTTCACAGTAGGAACATGTTCCTTTTTGCATTTTATTCTGGGCTTAAGTCTTTTCACAGTGACCTTAATGGTACTGTTGTTATTCTGTTGGATCTTTTTTTTAGGACCAGGCTTTTTCTTGATCTTTTGACCTTCTTCATTTCCTATTTGCTGACCGAAGTCTTCCTGTTTCTTTTTAAGTGATGGCCGCCTGCCTCTTTTCGGTTTATTTGCTGTTGAGCTTATCTCAATTGAAAGCTGTTCACCCTGAGTCTTTTCTTCTGTGTTTGGAAAGAGAGAGAAAGTTGTTGGTGGTGACAGTGGAGGTGCTGGAGGAGAGCTGAATGCATCAGTATGCTCATGTGTTTCCACAGTTGGCACACTCTTTGCAAGCTCGGTGCCTTTTCTTCTTTTCTTCCGTTGCTTCAGATGCATCTCATGGTTATTTTTAATGGCTCTCTGTTTGGCTAACCTTGGTGTGTTGATAATGAGGCTACCAGTCCCTAGTGCTACATCTGGTGTGTCACTGCTCTCCACTGTGGCCCACTTTCTGTGCTTCTTTCGAGGAGTTTGTATACATGCTGCTTCTGGAGTCTCCTCAATGCTTACTGTACTCTCACCCTCCTCTTGTGTTGCCGTTGCAGTGTTTACAGTCTTTCTTTTTTCTGTTAACTGTAGTTCGGGTGATTGCTTGGATGCTAATTCCTCTAGCACAACATCTGGTTGGATATTTAAAAGCTGTTTTTTGGATGCTGGGGAAGTGATTTTCTGAACCATTGCTTCATATTTTAGTCCTCTGCCTTTCCTAGGAGGCAGATATTTTGTTTTTGTAGGACAGTGAGGAGGCACACAAGGTGTGTCACTGATTTCTTCCAAGGGAATGTTATCTTTGGTCAGAGTGCTGCAAGCAGAGGGTTCTAATTTATAGCCTCGCTTTCTCCTTCCCTTAGAACCTTGGGCTTCTGCTATTAACTCTTGTGGCTGAGGTTCTTGTATTTTTGTTTGACTAACTTTCAGACTTTTCTTTTTCTTGACTGGGTTTGGGGCTTGTAAACTAGATTTTCTCTTGATTGATACTGACACAATCTGTTCGTTAAGTGAATCTGTACAGATATCCTCATGGTTGGATGATTTTAAGCTTGATGTTTGGTTCTCACAGGGCTGAACAGCAGCTACTTTCTGTGTATGTGACTCAGTGGTTTTTATTGCTGATGCCTCAGTTGATGTATCTCTCTCTTTCTCCTTGTCTTCTGTTATCTTTTCCCCTTTTTGCTTCCGAGATCTTAATACCATGGATTTTTGATCTTTTGCTACAGAATTTACAAAGGAAGTATCCAAAGCAGTGTCCAAAGAGGAACCTATTGTGCTGTCTATTGAAGTGTGCAAAGTAGTATCAACAACAGTTTTCACACTGACTGCAGTATTTTCCTGTTGTTCAGGCGTTTCATTTATGCAGCTTGTGTCTTCAATATGCTCTGTGATGGCATCCATATTATTTTCATATTTCACTGATTTGATTCTGGAGTTGAGGCCTTTTGGCCGACCGGGGCCTTTAGGAATCACTCCTTCTGTAGGCTTTAAACCAGGTTTTGGACTCTGCTTTAGAGCAGGTATAGCAGCAGGCTTTGCTCCAGGCTTTGAACTAGGTTTTACACCTGGCACAGCCCCAGGTTTTGGTCCTGGTTTTGGCCCAGGTTTTAAATTTTGCTTTAGACCAGGCTTTAAAGAAGGCTTTGCACCAGGTTTGGGACTTGGCTTTGGGCCTGGTTTTTGTCCAGGTTTTAGTCCTTGTTTTGGACTTGGTTTTAAAACAGGCTTAGAACTAGGCTTTGTGCCAGGTTTTATTCCTGGTTTTGGACCAGGTTTTAAAACGGGCTTTGGACCGGTTTTTCTTCTCTCTTGAGAAAACACTTTTGGGGTACTTTGTGACCCTAAAGAGCGAGTACACATACGGGATGGTAAACCTTCTGTGAGGAGTTTTGGTGTGTGACTGCTAATATCCAGCTGAACAGCCTCCATCTGATCAGAAAAGTTGGCACTGTTACTTGAGAGCATACTGGGCTTTTGAGGAGATGGCGGCACCCCATTACTCTCCACACTCCTAATCCCTGCATTTGAATGAATTAATCTTCTCCTACCCCGTGCATGCTTTCTGCCTAATAGTCTTGGATGTGCAACTAGGGCCATGGGCTCTGGTTTAGTTGCACTAGGACAGCTTATACCTGGTTCCACATCTTCATCACCTTTCTGTGGAGAGGGTGGAGTATCAGCCCAAGATGGTGCAGAGGATATTAATGACTTGCCTGGCAACTGAGGGGAGTCGGGCTCCAGCACCTTTGCATCACTGTGATCAATGTGGTCCCTCGCCTGATTCTGAGGTGTTGTTTTCTCATTGAGAGCCGAGAAGCCACTTCTGACAAGGTGAGACTGAGGTGCATTGTCACATGTGACTGATGTCCTTTCACTGCTTCTGTGAGCTACGTCTTGGGCAAGGGTCTCCGCTGTTTCATTGGTGACCACACACACTGGTTCACTTTCTGTTTCCTCTTGATTAATATAGGCTTCTGTAGAAGACTCTTCTAGTTTTGCTTTGTTATTAATCACGTCTTCATTTGATGTCAAACTTCCATTTTCTCTTGCAGGAACTGAATAGGATGGGGCAGACTGTTTTTCCTTAAAAACATTATTCCGTCTCTCAGAGGTTAACAGCCTTTCCTCGAAAGATTCACACTCAGAGGTGAGATAAGGTGTCTCAGAGCTGTCCTCTTTTCTAGGCAAATATAGATTAGACTCAGGCACATCTTTTGAAATAGCTGGTGATTCCGTTATACGGTCCTCACCATTGTTTTGTGATTCTGATTTGAATATTTCAGATTTCATTTCTGAATCTTCAATTTCTTTGCAGCTGGTGTCACAACACTTCCCAGCTAAATTTTCTTCCTCTATCTCATATTTGTTTTTCAGCTTCTGATATATGGTACCTTCTGTTTCATAAGAATAGCTTTCATTTGACACTTCTTTATTTAATTTATGAAAAATTGAGGGGCACTTCTCATCCTCTAACCACTCTGGTCGTTTCTCATTTGCCTCAAAAACTTCTCCTTTGCACTTTTGCTCTGTGGGCAGCTTCATTTTACCAATTTCTTTTTCATCAGCTATCCTCTCAGTCCAGGCAGATTCCTCAAAATTCTCCTTCTGAGTACTCTCAGACTGCTTTATGCCTATTGGAGAATTACTCTCCTGCTTCATGGGGCTTGGGGCTGTTACACTTATAGGGGACCTTTCGTTTCTGATGCTTCTGAGGGAACCTTGCTGCTCCTCTCCAAATGGTAATCTCTGTACCCTTGGGTCACAGCTTAGATTATCTTCAGAGGCTGCACTTTGTATACTCCGATCTGAGTCCCCAGACCTAACAGACATGTCATCTGTTGAGTTTACGGAGCAGGTAGAAACGGTGTCCAGACTCAATTGAGAATGTGTCGAAGTATGTGTTGGACCTTTTCCTTGACCAAAGAAGTAGTAGTTACGTTCCACCTGATCTTCAGTGCTGCTTGAATATCCCACTTCTAGAAGATCAGCAGGCATAGATCTTGGGGTTCCATAAGAGTCACTGGGAAGAGGGCCATGTTGGCTCTCAGGACACGAGTCCTCAATTCCCTTTAAGTGGCCCCTATATTCCTCTCCCTTTTTTGGCTGGTTTCGCTTGTTACATTTTTTGTTGGCCATAAGAGCTTCTGAGAGCAATAATTGTTGGACGTTGTTGGAAATGTTCTCTACCTGAGATGTCAGAGCATTAAGGCTCCACAAGCTCGGGTTAGAAAAAAGCTTCTCAGAAAAACGGTCCTTCATAGAACTGGAGTAGCTCTGAGGTTGGTGATTAACACTTGGAGATGGGTGGGTGTGGGGAGGCATTAACATGTTTGGATCTTGCAGATTTGCAGAAGTGGAGGAAGGGTTGATTGGCTGGCCATACTGGAATGTGTCAGGATTGGGCATTAAGGGTGAAGGTGTTGAGCTATATGAAGGTGATCTGCCCACAGACCTTGCAGGTGAGTGGCTGGAGCTTGGACTGCAGTTCTGGTAATACTGTTCAGGTGACCTCACAGAAATATCTGTTATACAGTAGTTTTGTTGGGTCTGTGTATAATGTGGGAATTTTTGAAGACTCTCTGGCGTACCTGACATTCCCTGCAAGGAAGTCGGTTGTTCAAATCCAGCCCTTGAAGGAGGCTGTTGGTAGCCATAATTATTTTGTGGCCTATAGCTATTCTGCTTCAGTGTACTGTGGTTACCCAGTTGTCTTGAATACTGGGCATTAGGTGGCATTCCGTACCCACTTTTGTAGCCATGAGGAATCGAATTGCATTTTTCCATGTATGATGATGATGATGATGATGATGAAGTGGAGGTGGGTGGTTGGGAGTGTTGAGGGAAATGAATGTGGCTCTGTGGGTACATTAAAGGAGATTGAGTATGATTGGAAGGATGACCTTGCTGATGGGGGCTTGTATATACAGGGGCAGAGGGTTGAGAGGGGAGATGGCATTGGCTTTGTGAAATGGCTAAAATGTTCTGCTCAAGATACTGTGATGAGCCACTGGGCCCAGGCTCAAGATGTCCCGCAATGTCAGGTTCGTACTGAGATATCTGACCAGACTCATCCCACTTCTGCTGTAAGTGTCCCTCACTCAAATACTGGGATGAATATCCAGAATTCACGTGGCTACTGTACCCAGCCTGCAGGTGCTGGCTTGTAGCTTTTCCTCCTCTGTATGGTTTCTTGCTCTGATCTGAACTGCTGCCATAGCTGGGGTAGGGCTGCTGCCCATAACAGTCCTTGGAGCTTGTTCCTGCTGTTGGCATCCCTGCAGCAGAAAGAGAGTGCACCTCATAGCCTTGTCCAGTCTGGCTGTGATGTCTGTAATTCTCAAGGCGAGATAATTCATGGGGTTCCTGCTGGTAGCAGCGCTGGTTGCCCTGGAAACCACCCCTCTCTCTGAAGGACTGCATGGCTTTAGCTAGGGTGCTCCTTTGGAAAGAGAAATATAGAAAATGAGACAGGAAGAGAGAATATTTGCTAGGCTGCTTTATCGTTACTATCAGATATAACCTAGTTACACGTTGCAATCAGTAATTGTTTTTTAATTAGCAATTTTTATTATATGACAAATTTAATTGTAACACAAACATAGCTCAGTCATTCAGAAAATCAAAACATTTATCTCAATTTAAGCAACACAAAATTTTATTTACTTACAACAGCTGTGCTTAATCATCAAAACAATTTCTTATAATTGGGCATTTCAACACAATAAATTTTAATCAATTATTTATTGTTGATTCAAAATATTAAACACCTGCAGTGCACTTAAAACATCATGCATGGGTTTGATGTCATCTTTTACCATGTGGCTTAATAACTACCCCCAAAATTGAGGGGTCATAGACGTGAGAATGTACTTGACTCCTGGGTCTATTAGGGCATAGTTTGAGAACTGTTGCTTTAAAAGGAACGTTTATTAATGCAGCTGCTGAGTTTTATAACTAATAGACATCTTAGTGGGTTACTACTAAAGACATGCTACATAATCTGGAATGTTGTGCAGCGTTTGTGTAGTACACAAAGGCTTTTGTATTCAGTAGCATGGATTGTCCTCCAGATAGCCAGGAACTAGTGCTTGTTTTATGGAGGGATTGAGGCACTATCAAGGGAACCTTGTCACCAAGAGGAAGATCTTCAGTTGCTGTACTTCAGCTCTGAGAGCCTATCAAAGGACAAACACCTGGTCCCATCAGATGTTCACATTACTTATTTCACTAGCACTCTGTCTCAAGTCACAAGGCCTGAGTTGCCGTTCGCCTTCAGCAATAACATAGCAGCTTCCCAGGAGGATGCAAGCCATCTATTACTGGTTCACTGAAGCTGCTGTGGTTGTTTACACAATGACCCAAATAACATCATTTGGGATCCAAGCTCCAGGAACTCAAAGATGCATATGAGGTGCAGTGAAATGTTCAGTGTAAAGTGGTGCATTTTCTGTTGCATATTTCCACAGGCATGTCCAAATCATATCTTTCCTTGGAGATGTAGGTCTAGATTGGTTCTTTCTTTGATTATCTTTCTATGAAGTAGATGCTTTTCAAAAAGAAATATAATAGTGATTTTTGCACATGACCGCAAATCACAGTATGTTACAATAATAGTAAATGAATTATATAACACCAAATATATTATACTAATATTAGAGTAGACACTTTTTCAGGTACAGTACAGTGGCTCTGTACATTATGATAGAACAAATCTATTATGCCATTAAAGGAGTTTTTTTCACCAGGATGAAATCTAATAAACCAGTCCAATCTTTTGGTATTTCCCATTCCCTATTTATCAACTGGCATAATGGAATTATGTCATAAGGACAGCTTGTAGAAAAGCTTGCAGCCAATAACATTTTACTGAAGAAATAATTCCTTTAGTGACTAGGAACATAAAAACACATAGGAAACACTGTAGTACATAAAAATTTTATGCTGTTTTATTATTCAAAAAAAGCACAGAGGAATTGATTTTGATAGAGATTTGCTTGCAACGTGTGAGAGAAGAGTTTCGAGGGTCTGATTTACAGTCAACCTAGTTTCAGCACCATGGTCAGCAACTGATTAACAACACTTCACACAACACCCAAAAGACAAACTGCACTTCCACCAGGAACAGTATCTAATCGACTAAGGGTGTAGAATTTCAGTTCATGAACAATTGGAAACAATACACTAAAGGGGATGTTCTACCTCATCAGAACTGAAGAGAGAAAGCCCTGAGCTATCGTAGACTTTCTGAACAGCAGGAGGATCATAGCAATCCATCAAGCAAATGTAGGTAGAAAACAAGGTGTGATATATGAAATTGCACATTTTACTGTTGTGTACTAAAACAAATCATTATTCAATCTATTTCAATATATAACATACTATATTCTCATATTAATGAGAATAATAACAATGCTGCTATATTGGCTATGGTAACCTTAACCAAAGGTCTGCTGACTTAAAAGTTAATATACATTTTAAATATAAATACTTGGGTATTTAGATTGAATTATAATTATTCTGATTGGTTAACTGAATTTAATTAGCATTCTCTGGCCTATTACTGCAGCAGTCCTCTATAGCTATGAAATTACTGTGGAGGAGATGCAAATGAGATTGGAACCTTCATTGTCTGCTCTGTCTTGGCTGTAGTTTGTTTTCCAAGTCATTTTGACCGACAGAGCTGAAGTGTTTAATTTGACCTTTAAAGAAACTGACCTACACAACAATCACTGAGAAAAGAAAACCATTCAGACACTGGGCACCTGAAATACTTTTGAACTATCTGATTTAGCATGACTTGAATTCTGGAAAGTCCAGGATAATAGAAGAATAACTGTTTTTCTTTTATTAAAATATGCCTTTAATCACTATTGAAGAGTAAATAAAATGATCATTTAGATGAACTATTGAGCTGTTTCATCAGTAGTTAATTGTTTTATGTTGGTGTTATAATTAATTGCTACATGAAATCCATCACATGAAATGTTGATAGAAATATATGCAGCATTAAAAAGCTACACAGTAAGACAGAGGATATTATTTCCTCTCAGTAATTGAACTGATTCATCAAAATTATTAGTCTTGAGACTAATACTTTTGAATATTTGGTTTGGTATATGTGGTTGTCTTTCAATCACACCTCTGGTCAAATGCCAGTAGTGAGGTTTGGACACCGTTCTCCATTAGAGGGCTATGTGTTGTGGCCTTTAAATGTCGAGCCCTAGTATCGTCGGCATGGCGACACTGAGTGGAGTGATTGTGCTTACTTTCTGTCCCCGCTGAGAGGAGCCTGCTGCCGGTTTTATTAGTACCAGCAGTACTTGTGGCGTCACACCTCAACAGAAGGAATGAGAGAGAGAAAACTCTCTACCAGTGATACTCCTCTGATTTAGTGTGTCTGTATGCGTAAGTACTCACAGCAAAAATGAGAGCTGGTGAAAAAGGAGTGTGTCTGCGTCATGTTTTCAAAGATCAATGGAAAGAGAACGACGTTTATCTGTGTGTGCTAAAAAAAATTAAATCTCCTGCCGCATCTATACTGACCTATTCATCTGAATAAGAACTACATGTTTCAAGCAAGGAATGAACAGCTTTGTGGGACTGTACTGTAGACTAAACAAAAATAAACACAGCCTGTTGATGGTGAACAGTAATCAGGCCTAATAACTCAAATTTGAATTTTTTTTACCATACTCGGTAAATAAAAAAATACAAAAATAAAACCTGGAAGCACAGAAGCTGACTTTATGTATGTAACCAAGAACTCAGCAGCTGTCTTGGGAATACCAGAGTGTGTGTGTGTGTGTGTGTGTGTGAGAGAGAGAGAGAGCGAGAGAAAGCGAGAGAGAGAGAGAGAGAGAGAGAGAGAGAGAGAGAGAGAGAAAGCTTTAAATTAGGGCAGGAGGCTGATTGATATTCTGGTGCACAAGAGGAGAAAGGAGGGAGGTTGAGAGAGAGGTAGAAAAAAGGAAGAGGGTGGGATCATAGCAGGTAAGGCTGCTACGCTCCTGTCTCTTGGTCCTGCGCTCTACTGAATTAGTGGCCCCACTTTCTCTGCAGGGGCGTTCCAGCTGTGCCTATGCACTCCCACACTTTCCTGCACTGCACCTTGTACTTCTGCTGCATTTTCAGTGCCACAGATTGCTTACATTGATCTCTCAGGTGGAATGAGAAGTCTCAAATGCTAGTTGTGCTGAGGGATTATTTTCTTTGAGACAGACTTCATCAATAATATGGTACAAAGGCACAATGACATTACCGGCCTGAAATGCTATATGCCTTGCTGCGTTCAATAAGGGCACAGTCATTTATTTCTTCCTGTGAGGCTTGCTGCCCTGCTCCCTCTCCCCACCACTTCAACTCACCTAATTGATGATGCAGAACGATTGCGGTGTCACTCATGCTAGCTCTTTCTTCCCCACCATCTTTCTTCCCCCCCACTTTTTCTCCCCATTCATTTTGATTCTCTTTTGTTCACTGTTTTTACCTTTGAAACACATTTTCTGTTATACAGTTTCCTCACTCATTGCGATTTGCTTTAAATACAGATTAAACTATTACTCTCAAGCAGAAGAGTTGCTGGTGGTGACCATGGGAATGTGGCTATTGCTGTCACATATGATCTTTTGTATACAACTTTCCTTGAATGTTAAATATACAGTGGTGAATGGTCATTTATGCCCACTGTGCATAACACTCAAACTCCAGTGGTGCCTGAACAAGATATTATAATAGAACAGATATAAATAATCTAATCTATAATTTAAGATTATAATTTCCAGAATCCCAGACTATCTTAGTATTGGGTCATCCTCAAAAATCCCAGCTACTTTTAATCAATTTAGCAGAGACCCTTCCTCTATGTAACTTGTTTTTGTGTTGCAGTTGAACCACTTTACTAAATGCATGCTAGCTCCTTCGTCTTGTGTATAAAGGTTGGTCTAAAATAAGTCTGGATAATGAAATTGGCAAAGATTCAATCATGCTGCATAGAGAATGAGAGTTATAAGGAGGAGGGACAGTGGGACAGGATTGATTGTTACCCAAGGAAAAGACAGGGGAATATTTGTTCTGAAAACCCATTTCTGCCAAAGCTAAAAGCCCTTTTGCCACAGACACATTGTATATCTGAAATCAGAGCAGGGCCTGGATAAACCACAGGGAACAGGTAAGGAGAGAGTGACAAAAATGAAGGGGTATGTAAGACATAGGAATGAGGATTCTTGATTGTTTTTAAGCTATTTTTCTTCTTCCTTTTATCACAGAAGAACATTGGTTTGGGCAAATCTTCCTGTGTAATTAGTTAATGCAATATCAGGGTTATTGGTAGACTAAATGAAATATTGTATTTTAGCATTCAAGTCCACCACTGATACGGAGTGTACAAATGTAAAAAATGGCAGAAAAGTATGAACGCTGCTTCTGATTGGAGTGGTATAGGATTGTGGGTGGTCAAATGTTAGTTTTTTTATTTTTAAGGATCTACTGATGTGATTGCAGTGTCAGAAATGCTTTCTCTGCTGCCTGGGAGAGTCAGCAGTTTGGAGAGTGAGGCTTAAGACAAAGGGATTCCAGAGCTTTGGCTTATTTATTCCTCTCCTTCTCTCTCACACACTCCCTCTATCCCTCCCTACCTTCTGTCTGTTGTGTGGACTGGCTGGGGACAGCGTCTGGACAGGGTTGGGCGAGTGTGAATGTGCTTGTGGAGCACAGCCAAGCCAGCAGAGGGAGATGAGGATGACAGGAGCCTTTGTTCTCTGTTGATGAAAAGCCATACTGGATCCCCGCTCCATCGCAGACAGACATTAGGGCACATCACAGGCAACCAGTGCGGCATGATTAGATTAAACCCAGGCCAGAATTACTCCGCTTGCCCTAATTAAACTTTAATCTCCAATACCACACAGATTACCTGCATCATAATTGAGTGTAGGAGCGGAGAGCAGAGATTTTTGAAGTGGGCTTTTTTTTTTTGAGAGAGGGAGAGGGAGGGAAAGATTTAATGCTGGCTGAAGGTCATGTCCCCCTGCAGGGAAAATATCTTTTACCTTTTTTCTATTTTCTCCCCTTTGTGGATAGAGGACAGTCAGTTCCACCTATGGCTGATGTCAGACTGAATGTCCCCTACACCTGGGCAGAGTCTATACAATGGCACTGCAGTCCTTTACCTCCTGCCACCCCGCCTTCCTGCAGGACTCATGGCCTCATTCTTCTCCATTTCATAAAAGCATTCAACGTATTTCCGGCGTGGAAGTGTGTGAGTGTCAGTGTACGCACAACTGCATGCAGAACTGTGATTGATGGAGCTGATTCACAGAAAGGACAGCAGGTGTCTACTCCTTCCCCCATTTCATGCCACAGTCCAGAAGGTGACGGGCGATATGAGAAGTGCAATTTTCTATCTTAAGAGGCTGCCCATGTCCTTTATGTCCACAAAGGCCCGGTTGCAACAGAGATGGGCTGTGGATGGTTGAGCACAGGCTCTGAAAAACCCAGCAGATAAACCCTTTTTTCTAATCTGGCTCTTCTTGTGTAAGAGCTTCACAAAGATCTGATTACTGTTTGTCTAATTTACCTATAGACTTTAATCAGACACATGTGCCTTGGTCAGGAGCATTTACATCTGTACAGGCAAAATGTGAAGTGGTGTGCATTGCACAGCCGGGCTGGGTTGTACTTGTTTTAAGACAAAAGTAACAGTTTGTTCAGAGCAGAACATGTGTATTTGTGTGTTTGTCTGTGTATTGTGCTTGATAGGCTGTGCAGAGAAAGCTGCCTGGGGGTCTGCATGCCCTTCAGGATCCTGCCTGGCTATCCTTTGGATGGCTGAGCAAGAGTACTAGGCCAGCTGAGCCTTGCTGGAGTCAGCAGCATGTGGCCTGACTCCATGTCCACTAGAGCTCATCACATCACTCATACAGCTCCAAAACACAGCTTTTATAAGATAAAACTGGAAAGACATCTGTTGCACCCTGCTGATTTTTATAAAGGTAAAAAGGATGATGCAGTACCAATAAGGACAATACACTAAAATGTATTTTGGTACACATGAATCTTTGATCCTCGAAAGATCGACTCACAATGAACAAACATTATCTACAAACACCATGTGCATTCCAAATCTGGTAAATGCAGCCATCAGTATCCTCGGAGATTAGGAAGCTTCAGAGCTTTGGAAGAAACAGCAGTGGCAAATTGTGTGCTGTGTTGCTTTAACAGGGAGCATCAGCTCGGCCACGCACACACACCTAGTGTGACAGCTCAGAGCTTTGAGGCAAAAGAGCATTTTTCCCCTTGCACGAGAGGCAGTGTGAGACAAAAAGACAGAGCTAGAAGGAAACAAGTGAGAGGGAAGAGAAGGACAGGAAATGGAGAAGAAAGGAAAAAGAGTAAGGAAAAAGAATAAACAGAGGGAGGTGGTGTGGGAGGGGGTGCGTTGTGGCTCTGAACTGTGAAAGCAAATGATGCTGTCACCCCGCTAAGTCTCAGAGCAGAAGGCACACGCAGGCGTGAGGAAAGAAACCCATCTCAGCGGCGCATGAGAAAGTTCAAGGCTTTAGCGTGGTTCTGCCTCTGATCGGCTCACCAAACATGCCGTTGGCCAGTCCCAGCCAGAATTGTGCCTGCCAGTGCTTTGAAGAGAGTGATATACAACACCTGCTGTGAAGGTGCCGCATGATCTCCGAAGCCTGCGGAGTCAGGTGCACACAAAACCTGTGTCAAGAATTACTGATTGGAGTCGGCATACAACCCCCAATTTGCATCAATCTGCATGCATATGAGATGAAAGAAAAGGACTGGTGCACGAGATACATGCTATCCACAACTGAAAGGAAAGAAAGAACATCTTTCAGCTGGTGTCATTTAAACCTTCCTTTCTGCCTCAGTCCTGTTCTTGCTTGGTTTTGATCTCCTGTGTGACCATAAGCTGCACTGAAACCTCCATTAAAATTCTCTCACCCTCTCTGCATAAGGAAAAGGTGATGACAGGGAAGTGTTTGTGTGCGCGTTTGTGTGTGTGTGTGTGTGTGTGTGTGTGTACATTTGCTTCGGCTGGCTGTTCCAGGTCTGTTCGAATGTAATCCCTGTTTAAATGCAATTATTTCTTCTGAAGCATTCATTCTCCCATGCAGGTCTTTGCTCGACATACAAAACCAAAAACATACTGCTGGATACATGAATGATTAGCCTACATACATAGATAGACAGTGAAAATTCTTAAATCACCCAAGTCTATCTTGTGTTTATTTGGGTTTATAAATCCACCTTCATATTGTGTTTTCCTTCTGTTCTCTTTGTTTGATCTCTTTGCCCAGCTGACAGCAAACATCAAACAGAGAATAATAACCCTACAATTGGATGGACACACACACACACACACACACACACACACACACACACACACACACGCACAAGCTATACACCCACTCTTCTCACCCCTACCACACACAAAAATGTGTGCACAGACCTCCCCCACTGCCTGCAAGCTCTTTTACCCTGGCTGGAGAAAACAATATTTGCATGCGTGTCCACGTGCAGAACTCCATCAGTCTCCATTGGGGGCTGTTTTCTGGCTGTAGGATGTCGGAGTTCTCCCTCTCCCCCACACTTAAAGCTCATTGATTCTCTCTCCCACCTCCAGTCTGCGTTTATTAACGTGCCCCATCACCGCCAAATCGCTCCTCATCTGCGCTGGCGCAGCTTGTGCAATTAACTGCCGCTGCCTCGGGGCCGGGGCGAGTGAGCGTGTAATACTGATGCCCTTCTCACAACATAATGACACAGACTGGACAGAGAGACATGAGGTGGAGGCCATGAGAGCTAGCCAGAGTGCTAGGTTTATTGGGCAAGATTATTTTTGTTCTAGTCAGGTGCAGCTTAAAAGGAACTGGGGTTGACATCAGCCTCGTTACCTCAGAGATTCGGAGAGGAGGAGGGGGGGGGGGGGTTGTTGATGCATGTTAACTAATGAGCTGTGGCGGATTGATCTCGTCGAAGGTTCTAGAAAAGGGAGAGAAACGAGACAATACAGTCTGCCCATGTCGAACATAGGAAAGTGCGCATAATATGTGTTTGCGTGCGCAAAATAAAGCAACCGTGAGGAGCTAGTGTTAAACATGAGAGGTCTGAAGCTCCTAGGGAGGGACGTGCTGTGGGACAAACCCGTTATTTTTAGGGGGTGACTCAGAGTTTGTGTTTGCCAAAAAGAGACAATTACAAATTTTTTTGGTTTGTTTGTTTGTTTTCTTGTATCTGAAGTAACCCTGCTGACAGTACAACCTCCCTTACCATCTCTCGTTTAAAATGATTCAAAGGTTTTTGACCTTCAGCCTTTCATTATGGCCCTGACCCACACATTAACACAAATGTATAACAAATATGTCTCTCACAGCTGGAACATGAAAACACACAGATGTGGGCTATGTCCAAAATAGTATATTATAATTCTACACTATATTATAATTCAAAATACATACCACAACACCTGTGAGTTCATCCTTTTTACACTGAATCTGAACACAAATTCACCGCTTGATACTGAAAACACCACATCTATCTATCTGTCTGTCTGTCTGTCTGTCTGTCTGTCTGTCTGTCTGTCTGTCTCTCTCTCTCTCTCTCTCTCTCTCTCTCTCTCTCTCTCTCTCTCTCTCTGTCTCTGTCCGCCCGCCCGCCACACATCTCTCGGTTGCCTGCAGAAGCTCGACTGCGGTCATTTCGCCTCTCCGTTTTATACGGCGCTTATTTTTGGCTTCTTACGTCATCGCGCGACCGCGCGCGCGCCCGCATCATCGCGCGCCGTCTGACAGAACGCCTCGGTGTGCTAGCGACTTAGCTGAGGTGTTTCTTTCGTCGCGCTGCCATTTTCGTCTCTGTCAAAATAACTGTCGCGCTCACGTCGCTATCAAAATTCCTAAGTAGGCTAGGTACGTAATTTGGCCATTTATTTATTTATTTATTTATTAATGTGTGTGTGTGAGTGTGTGTGTCTGTGACCTGAGGGCGTCATGAACAGCGGCACCCGAACGTCTGCTCCGCCGCTTCCGCCTGCCGCGGACCAGAGATAAACAAGCGTGCTCGCAACCGAGGGCGGAGGAGGAGGGTGGTAACCATGGCAACCGGCGAGCTTTTTTTTTTTTTTTTTTTTTTTTTTTTTTTTTTTTCCTTCAGCTGCCTGTCCTCGAGGCGCCACAATAACAGGTTTCAAGGCCAATGTCACCCACTCCCTTATTTTCAAAGAAAACCAGCACAACAAATAATGCAAACACCAACCAAAAATCTAAATCTTATTCTGTACATTAAAGTGATGACACTGGAAATCATGACCGAGAGAGAAAGAAAGTTTTGCTGGTATTTGCAGTTTATTTCTTAAGATATTTGATAGCAAATGCACACGGTCATTAAATAATAAAAGCAAATAAAAATAAAGACAACACAATAAGAACATCTGCTCTATAGTTCCTCATAATCCACAAAAGGATTTAGTCGAAATTAAGAACCTCAGCTTTGACCCCGTGTAACCTTGATTAGGTCAGATCTGGGCAAGACAATGGCTGGGAAATTAAAGAGATCTCTCATCTTAATATGTCTGGATAGAGCAGCTCCCTCAAAACAATCTCTGTAGGCATAACGGACACGGTTTTTGAGAGTAATTCTAGTCTGGTTGATAGTCTGATCAGCTATCTAATAGTTAGACACCAGAAACATAGAAAAGCGTTCCATTCTCATCAGCAGGAAAATTGAGAGGCAAGACATATAGGAAGAAAAAAGATACTGAGAGATGAGTGTAAAATCAGGGCCTGAAAAAATAAAAAAGAAACAAGGTACATGTGTAGAGGGGAAAGTAATTGTGAATTCAAGGCGGGTAG
Organism: Silurus aristotelis; assembly: GCF_946808225.1. Taxonomy (NCBI): domain Eukaryota; kingdom Metazoa; phylum Chordata; class Actinopteri; order Siluriformes; family Siluridae; genus Silurus; species Silurus aristotelis. The sequence continues at coordinate 11,159,431 of NC_139590.1, read as the reverse complement.
AGAAGAACCTGCAAGCCTTATCAATGCATCTGCCGTCCATCCAGCCGAGCGGCACAGTCTCATCTCCGCTGTGATCGCGCCCTATCTGTCCTATCCCTCTTTTTCTGTAATGTCTGGAGTGAGAGGGGAGGGCGGGGATGACAGGGTGCACATCACTAATACAGCAGGCAGCTCTGAGGGAGGCCAAGTCAGAGGCGAGGCAATAAAGCAGCGTGCTGCTTTTCCAATGCAAAATCCATATACGCGCCTCCGAACCCCTATCCATGATGAAAGTCAGCACAGCAGGACCACTCTCATTAAAGCACACCGATGTTAACGTTACCATTATTAGCCTGCTTGAGTCGCCCGTTCATTTTTTGTTGTTGCCTCCCACAATAAAACTAAAGTTGCTTTAAAAGGATTCTGGCACAGGACAAGCCTAAACGTCATATTTAGGATCCAATGTAATACGTTTGTCATGAATGGGGTTTTATATCCACCGATTGTAATTAGCATCAGCACAGAACCAGCCTCTTTTCTCTAGCACTGACAGTCGATCCAGGAGTTAGCAGGTGGGGGAGTTTATCGACATCTTCGCTCATGTAATGTTGCTAGAAACTGACACATTGCCAGGTGTGAGGAGTGCAATAGGATCAGCAGTAGGTATCGGTAATTAACTTCCCTTCGAAAGACAGAGAAGAGTAAAACACTTCAAACCTATCACCACAGCACACACCATCACATCACTATTCACTGATGAATACTATATAACTTGGAATTTTTATGTGCTTTAAGGTGGTGTGTTACTGATTCGAGATCTGTTGTGAAGTGTGTTTTTCAAATATTACACTTCGAAGGTGCAATATCTGCACAAGAGTGTGCCAACCTGGAGCGCCCTCTTACTGCTCAGGGAGAAAAAAACAATGCCAGTGATTAGATGGATGACTCATAAATAGTCTGTAAATGTGAATATTCCTATATATATATATATATATATATATATATATATATATATATATATATATATATATATATATATATATACATACAGGGTTATTCAAGAAGAATGAACCGATATCATGACGAATAGGTTCCGTTCTCAAGCATCGTCATGGAATGAGTCAGTGACCGTTTGAAAGAGGAGTTGTCTAAGTTTTGAATGGCTGCCACAGGGGCGATGTAATCGCCTCGTTCTTCCAGAAACGTTCAGTTGTTATATTGCGTAATGAAATCATTTAATTATTTTTTTTAATAACCCGGTTTATATAGCTCTATACCTAACGTCTTGGACTTTTAGAAAAGGATTTCTGCTAGGCTTTCGTTTCATTTTTCACAAGTGGAGTGAGATCATCCAGATCCTCAAGCTTTGGAAGAGGAGTACGCATCCCAAATGTACCAGGCTCTGAACATCAATGTCCCCCTCCTCTCATTTGTTCTCTCTCTCAGGGCTTGTTTTTGAGTCTGAGAGGTGGCGCTGTGGATGACCTCGTTACCTCATCTCCATATTCAAGTGCAGCCAGTGTCATTGTGCAGCGCAGGAAAAAATCAAGAGATTTAATCAATGGAATGGCCCAGGAGAGAGAGTCACACAGAGAGAGAGGTGGAGAGAGAGAGACAGGATTGACATATGCATTCTGTTGCAGATGATGTAATGCACCATGCATACATTGATATTTCTGCCCTTCCCCTTTTTTCGATAGCTCACTTTTCAATAAATGGGTGAAGAGAAGCAGTAAAGGGAAATAGGGACAAAGGCCCCAAACAACACGTTTTACACTTGAGATTCAATCAGGCACTGAAATCCTGGTTGATAACAACATCTCCAGCGGACTGACGGAGAGCAAGAGAAGAGAGGAAGTTATGGCAGGGAGTGCAATAAAAAGCGAAGTAGTGAGTGAGTGCAAAGAGTGGGGGGTGAACAGTAACACACCAGCTACACTGACAGCACTTCCAGGCTTCCAACAGAGCAGCACAAGGTCTAGGTTTTTAAAGTCATATTCCATGTTTTCCCTTTACACAATTAATAATGGTCTATATGGAATTATGACATAAGTATTGGAACTTATAAAAATTTATTTGTAGTTTTTTTTTTACATCAGATCTGTAACTACATTTTGCTAGCTCTAATATTGTGTGTTCTTGATGTGTATACATCCATTTAAAAACATTGTGTTCTAAATTAAAGGGACCATTCCTATTCCCCATTTTCACCTTATTTTGCAAGGGTTAGGGTGAGAGGGAATAAAATATGATTTCAGACAGTGCCATTAGACTCCTAGCATCACAGGGGACTGAAACAGTAGAAGGATGGACTCTCTCTCTCTGTTTGTGTGTGTGTGTGTGTTGTGTGGGTGTTCAGTGTTGACTGATAAAAATGGGTAGAGGAGAGCGCATTAATGGTTGAGTGAGATGCAGCTGCCTGGAGACACCGAAGGACAGAGACATCACATAGAGAGAAAGTAAAACAAGGTGATCTTATTTTGTGCACCTTTTAATAGATGC